>NC_092373.1:111240134-111540134 GCF_030028105.1 Mobula birostris | reverse complement strand
GGACAGGCTGGGTGAGTGGGCAGGTGCATGGCAGATGCAGTTTAATGTGGATAAATGTGAGGTTATCCACTTTGGTGGTAAGAACAGAAAGGCAGATTATTATCTAAATGGAGTCAAATTAGGAAAAGGGGAAGCACAACGAGATCTAGGTGTTCTTGTACATCAGTCACTGAAAGCAAGCATGCAAGTACAGCAGGCTGTGAAGAAAGCTAATGGTATGCTGGCCTTCATAACAAGGGGAATTGAGTATAAGAGCAAAGAGGTCCTTCTGCAACTGTACAGGGCCCTGGTGAGACCACACCTGGGGTACTGTGTGCAGTTTTGGTCTCCAAATTTGAGGAAGGACATTCTTGCTATTGAGGGAGCGCAGCGTAGGTTCACAAGGTTAATTCCCGGGATGGCGGGACTGTCATATGTCAAAAGATTGGAGCGACTGGGCTTGTATACTCTGGAATTTAGAAGGCTGGGAGGGGATCTTATTGAAACATATAAGATTATTAAGGGATTAGACACGCTGGAGGCAGGAAGCATGTTCCCGCTGATGGGTGAGTCTAGAACCAGAGGCCACAGTTTATGAATAAGGGGTAGGCCATTTAGAATGGAGTTGAGGAAAAACTTTTTCACCCAGAGAGTGGTGGATATATGGAATGCTCTGCCCCAGTAGGCTGTGGAGGCCAAGTCTCTGGATGCTTTCAAGAAAGAGATGGATAGAGCTCTTAAAGATAGCGGAATCAAAGGTTATGGGGATAAGGCAGGAACTGGATACTGATAGTGGATGATCAGCCATGATCACAGTGAATGGCGGTGCTGGCTCGAAGGGCTGAATTGCCTACTCCTGCACCTATTGTCTATCACCCTAATAAATCTCTGAAATTTTTAAAGTTACTGTATCAGTTGTCCAGAGTGAAAATGTTTACCTCCTCAATATCCTTTGTTTGTTGTGTTCACAAAAATTCTGTCAATGTTCCAGAAATGCAACAGGACCATAACAGAGTTTCTGTGGCTAGTGGAAATCAAATCTGCCCGATGCACCACAACATGAAGGAAGTGAAAAGCCCAGGCGCTTAAGTCCAGCATCAACATTGCAGCAGCAATCGACAAAACAGGTAGGATGGTAAATTCAAATCTTTGAATTCTAGTATTCCGGAAAAAGGCACTGTTGATTACGTCAAATATCACACACGGCCTTTATTCCTTTTTTTTCCCCCAAAGAGTACCAAGGATTGGAAATAAATGCTCAAAGTTGAATATTGTGGATATCGTGGAGAAATATCTTCTCTCTTCTTGGGTGCTGCTTGACCCATAGAAGCTTTACAGTACCTTTCTGTTTTTACTTACAATTTACAGGCTTTTTGATTTCAAAAGCTTTCAGTTTAACAGCTTAGCAGCTTAAAGAGTAAATGTGGTATATTCATGCATGACCAGCTATTTAATTAATTGATGAGTTAATCGTACTTTATTTTAATCTGCATCCCTGTTGGACCATAAGACAGCAAGATATAGGAGCAGAATTAGGCCATTTGTCCCATCGAGTCTCCTCTGCCATTCAATCATGGTTGATCTATTATCCCTCTCAACCCCACTCTTCTGCCTTCTCCCTGTAATATTTGACACTAAGTGATCAAGAACCTATTAACCCCCTTCTGTAGCAATGCATTCTACAGTTTCACCACCCTCTGGCTAAAGAATCTCCTCCTCAACATGCTTCTAAAGAGACATGCTTGCATTCTGAGGCTATGCCCTCACAAGCTTTAGAACGACTTTCTAACCATACCACTCACAGCGAAGTAACAACCATCAGCACTGCACATTCCCACTCCATGGAACGAAGGATTAAGTTTATTTGCTTTGCCATGCTGTTTCAAACCAAATGCTCATGCTGATCTTATGGCACAGTGTTAATTTGCATAATAATTACTAAAATGGAATTTTAAATGGATCTTAAATTTTTAAATGTTATTAAAATATGGGAGAAATATTTTGTTCATATTCTGGTATTAAAGATAGAACATTTGACCCTTGAAAAGAAAATAGAAAATAAATAATGTGCAATCAGGATTTCTTACATCCAGGTCTGCTTTTGGTAGGCTGGAATCAAACTAAAAATTACAGTGTGGCAGTCTTGTTTTGAAAGTAAAACTAATAAGAAAAATACTGAGTTTGAAATTACTGCTCATTAGTTATGTTGTTACTCCAAAGTTCTGAAATTGAAAATTTCTCTCAATAGTAGCGTACTGGTTAACACAATGCTTTACGGTACCGGTGACCAGGATTCAATTCCCGCCACTGCTTGTAAGAAGTTTCTACATTCTCCCCAGGAACATGTGGGTTTCCTCCAGGTGCTCCGGTTTCCTCCCACAGTCCAAAGATGCATCGGTTAGTAGGTTAATTGGTCATTGTAAATTGTCCAGTAATTAGACCAAGGTTTAATTGAGGGTTGCTGAGTCGCGTAGCTTGAAGGGCTGGAAGGGCCATCTCTGCACAATATCTCAATAAAGTAAAAATTAAAAACAAAATCTATTAGCACTACCCTACACTGCAGACTTCATACCAATAATTACTCATCCAGCCTATGTGGAGATCAGATGATGCTGTTTTAGCTCCTCAGTACACAACATTACAAACAGATACATTAACGTACAAGAAAAATTTTATATTGTTCTGCTTTATGGGAAAGAAACCGAAGAACTACGAGGTAAATTGTGATCTTGCTTATCTGAGTTGTACTGCAGGATGCATAAAATGGTATTTAATGTGTGGCCAAGTGGTTACAGCATTCAACTAGTGATTTGAAGGTCGCTAGTTCGAGCCTTGGATGAGGCAGCTTGTGTGTCCTTGAGCAAGGCACTTAACCACACATTGCTCTGCGATGACACTGGTGCCAAGCTGTATGGGTCCTAATGCCCTTCCCTTGGACAACATTGGTGTCATGGAGAGGGGAGACTTGCTGCATAGGCAATTGCTGGTCTTCCATACAACCTTGCCCCGGCCTGCGCCCTGGAAACCTTCCAAGGAGCAAATCCACGGTCTCACGAGACTAATGGATGCCTATATAAATGCCATAAATATATAACTGGGGTCCCAACATGGCATTTGAGTTCAACTGGGCAGAGGATGGGCAATGCAAACTTCACCTCACTATAAACACGAGAAAATCTGCATATGCTAAAATCTAATATTATTGTGTATATTATTATTCTCTACTTTATTATTAATTATGTCTGCACACTTCTAGGTGTGTTTTTAAGTGTTGCTGCTGTAACAAAAGAATTTCCCACTTGGCATCAATAAAGTACTTATTATTATTACTATGCTGGAAATCAAAGCAACACACACAAAATGCTGGAGGAACTCAGCAGGCCAGGCAGCAACTATGGAAAGAAGTAAATAGTCCTGATGAAGGGTCTCTGTCCAAAATGTTGACCATTTAACTCTTCTCCATAGATGCTGCCTGGCCTGCTGAGTTCCCCCAGCATTTTGTGTGTATTGCTTCACCTTATTAAATCAGCTTTGGAGTGATGAATCAGATCTCCTTTAAAGACACATTTGAAATTGGAAATAAATTTTTATTAAATTACACTTCAATAGAGCCATAGGGCAGAAGCACTTCTTTTACAGAACTGCAAATGGCAGCACTCCTTACCACACATGCTTCTGCAATGTTTCCCCCCCACACCATCCCTCTGCTTGGCCCCATAACCAACTGGAATTCATCAGCCCCCAACCAACCAACGGCATCTGAACCATCAATTCATTCGTTCAGCTGAGGTCAGACTGGCACTGAAGCAATCACTCTATTAACCACATGCCCAATTTCTTGGCTGGTAACTGCAATAAGCTGTTCACTCTCTGCAAATCTCACATAAAACAGATGAAACCAAAGTGGGAAAAGGCTGCTGGGCAGAGCACAATAAAGGTGAGGGAATGGAACACAGCTGTTAGCTGGTGTTTGGTCTCAACGTGATTTAGAATAGAGCCCAGCTGTGTTTTGCAAGTTAACCTCCAACATTAAGATTTGACATTCAGCAAGAATCCAGATTCAACAGAAAACATCCTTTTGTTTTAAAGCAGGGGATGTGACAGGAAAGCTAATATTTGGCTTCAATACATCCCACTGAAAGTAATCCTTCACTTCAGTTGAGTGAAGTTCTTCGTGGTAGTAATTATTGTGGAATTGTGCACTTGGACAGTCCAATCAGTAGAAATGAAGTAAAAACCAAAAATAAAAATAATAACACTGAATGACAAAGATTTTGCTTCCTGAATACTTTTGGGTGCATCTTATGGATTTTGGGCTGCTGATCATGAAAATCACCATGACATTTCCCTATCAAGCACTATTTTTTTAAAATTGCCTATATTTGTTATTTCAATTCATAATTCAAGTCAGTTAAAATGTTGCCCACAATGTAAACTTTAAAGTTTTCTATCCTGTCCAGGTATGCTTTGACAGAGCAGATTCGGCATGGCCGGATAGGTTTTAGAATGGCTGCTACTAAGCAAGTAGCTCAGATACACCAAGTGCTGTTGTTTCATTTACGAATGGGATGGCCATGCTAAAGAATCTTATTACATTAAAAAGGATTGACCACTCTGTAAGCACTTGGTTCCAGGGCAGAAAATTGTGGCACATAAGCTACATCTAGACTTAACAAAGATATTTTTTTACCTCTGCTTCATATAAAACAGGGGCTTATGAAAATTTTTGTGAAAGCAATGAACAAGGAAGGTGAAGGATTTTGATATTTGAGACAAACATTTCCTAGAATATCTAATGCAAAGATTAAGGAAGGCATTTTTGTTAGTTCACAAATCAAGCAAGTCATTATTGATAAGCAATTAGAAAAACTTCTAGTGGGACCAGAGAAAATTGCCTGGAAGGCATTCAAGGACATTGTTGAAAAATTTCTTGGCAACTACTGAGCACCAAACTACATGCAGCTGGTTGGCAAAATGCTTCAAGAATACAAAACCATTGTAATGCAACATGTCACTAAAGACATATTTTCTGCATTCCCATTTAGACTTCTTCCTGCAAATCTTGGTGCGGTCAGTGACGAGCATGGTGAAAGGGCATTGCTGAACATTGTGGTCATGGCGAAATGGTATCACGGCAACTGGAATCCATCAATGCTGGCTGATTATTGTTGGACTCTTAAGCACGAAGCCTCAAACACCGAGTACAAATGAAAATTATCAACAAAGCACTTTTAGTTTAGTTGAACTATTGCAGTGTTAGCAATGCTATGCACTTAAGTGCATTATATTCAATAAAATATAATTTCTTGTTTCTCCAAATTTCTACAAGTAGTCTGAAATTATCTTTGTGTTCAGCTTCAAGCAGTCTATAATAAATTTTTTAAAACTCAGAGGAAGCAACACTTTCGAAAAAATTTGCTGTCGTGTATAATCAATGGGTCAAGAAATATCTGTGGAGAACTAGAAAGAAGTAATGTTTTGGGTAAATGATCCTTCAGTACAGACAGCAAGTGGGTGGGTGCATCAATGCCAATTGCCTCTATCAGTGCTGAATGACCAACAGAACAAACATACAGTATAATGCTGGCTGCTTCGATTCTTGCTGCCAAGTGGCCAGATTGCCTGAATATTTTTGAACAATTCATCAATAGCACTAACCTTATGGTTTAACTTCCTTTGCACTCAATTACAGCAGTTGGGTTATTTTTTTGCAAAAAAATCATTAAGGCAATCAACTAATGTGCAACTCTTTCTAAATGGCTTTTGTTGCTCTGGAGGGAACGAGGGAGTTACAGAGCAGGTTCCATGCCTGTGCCTGAATACCCCTTGAGGAGCTCTGTACATGACCTCAAACCCTAATTTGACTTAATGGAAACCATCAAAGATCATTTGCTTATAAGTATGCATTGTTTTAAGAGCTGCCTTGGTAATAAAGTAGTAATAAGAATATTGAGATTTCCTAAAAATGGATATATTGGCTTGGGACTCGTCCAACTAAATGCAAATTCCATGAAAAGCAAAGAAACTCTCAGCTGTTATTAGTTGTGACCATGGTACTTTCTGTGTTAGCTTACATTAACATGTCAGTTGGATCTCACTGGTGCAAGCCCAGTGTCCTGGATTCCAGTCCGTCATCTAAACCGCAGCGTAGCCTCCAGTGGAGCACTATAGCACCTCCACACCAGATGCACTGAAAGGCTTAACAACCAAGAGGGTCCCAAACTCTGTTTTCCTAATAGTCATGTAAGGGTTTTCATATGCGTCTGATAATTGAAAGTCAAGCATTTAAAAAAAAACTAATATTATGTAAAGATGGTTAGAATCACATCTATAACTAAAACCATTAAACTTGGGGAAGAACAGGAACTTATCTTTCTTGTTTCACTTTGTCTACAGGCTACAATCCCCACTTTAGTCAACGGTGTTGCAAGTGTAACTTAATGCAAGATCTGAGGAGTGGTTCTCCATTGCAAGTCCTGGGGATCTGAACAAGATTAATCTGTTATGAATAAGCTGACAGATTTAGAATTCTGAACTGGTCTGTAGATTTGGAACATTTAAGTTTGACATTAAGCTTTGGAAATTTTAATGCAACTTCCTTATGATGGTTATCTGCAAGCATTTCATACAGTTATGTAGATAATCATGTCTCTTTTCTTTAATAATTTTCATACTCTTTGTTTAATGTCCATGCCAGGCATGAATATTATAAATGACACAAAGAGCAGAATGAATATTCCCTCTTACGAAAAACTTAAGCTCTTCCTGAATGTTCTTTTCCTTTGCTGTACCAGTTTACAGATCCATAGGCATCAATCACTTCAGTATATTGCTTTAAGGTGGCAAAAAATAGTTTGTAATTCAACATAAAATAGTACATTTTCCATATAGTGTCTGGACAGTACTTCTCACTATGGTTTTGTGCTTAGACTGTCAGACTGAGAATTTCTACACTAAACATTATTGCATTGTGAAAACTAAATCAATCTGAATCCAGTAATCTGAAATCAAAATAGAAAATTTTGCAGACACACATTAATATCTGCAGAAAAAGAAACAGTCAAGATATCAGATTAAAGATCATAGCTAGTACAATGTATAAGACCAGAAGAAAACTCCGATCAAATCATTATTGTTGGCCGAATCAAAGGTGGCGATGAATCAGCATAGAGGAGGGAGATTGAAAATCTGGTGAGTGGTGCCACAACAACAACCTCAACATCAGCAAAATTAAAGAGTTATTTATTGTCTACAGTAAGGAAGAAATTGGGGGTCCATGAGTCAGAGCCATTGCCCATTATGGCATCAGAGATGGAAAGGATCAGTAAATTCAAATTCCTGGGCATCATCATATCAGAGGTTCTGACCTGGGACCAGCATGTAAATGCCATTTCAAAGAGAGCATGGCAGTGTCTCTACTTTCTTAGAAGTTTGTGCAGATTTGGTATGTCATCTAAAATTCTGATGAGCTTCTATAGATGTACAGTGGAGAGTATCCTGACAAGCATCACAGCTTGGTATGGAAACACCAGAGCACAAGAACTAAAAACTACCAGCCTTGACTAGGGGTTAAGGATGCCATCGTCTACCTGCTGAACCGTGTCTACGCCCACCTGGACAAGCCAGCGAGCACAGTGAGGGTCATGTTTTTTGATTTCTCCAGTGCGTTCAACACCACCCTCCCTGCTCTCCTGGGGGAGAAGCTGACAGCGATGCAGGTGGATGCTTTCCTGATATCATGGATTCTTGATTACCTGACTGGCAGACCACAGTACGTGTACTTGCAACACTGTGTGTCCGACAGAGTGATCAGCAGCACTGGGGCTCCACAGTGGACTGTCTTGTCTCCCTTTCTCTTCACCATTTACACCTCGGACTTCAACTACTGCACAGAGTCTTGTCATCTTCAGAAGTTTTCGGATCAACTTAATGTGAAAAAGACTAGGGAGCTGGTGGTAGACCTGAGGAGAGCTAAGGTACCGGTTACCCCTGTTTCCATCCAGGGGGTCAGTGTAGACATGGTGGAGGATTACAAATACCTGGGGATACGAATTGACAATAAACTGGACTGGTCAAAGAACACTGAGGCTGTCTACAAGACGGGTCAGAGCTGTCTCTATTTCCTGAAGAGACTGAGGTCCTTTAACATCTGCCGGACGATGCTGAGGATGTTCTACGAGTCTGTGGTGGGCAGTGCTATCATGTTTGCTGTTGTGTGCTGGGGCAACAGGCTGAGGGTAGCAGACACCAACAGAATCAACAAACTCATCCGTAAGGCCAGTGATGTTGTGGGGATGGAACTGGACTCTCTGATGGTGGTGTCTGAAAAGAGGATGCTGTCTAAGTTGCATGCCATCTTGGTCAATGTTTCCCATCCACTACATAATGTACTGGGTGGGCACAGGAGTACATTCAGTCAGAGACTCATTCCACCGAGATGCAGCACGGAGCGTCATAGGAAGTCATTCCTGCCTGTGGCCATCAAACTTTACAACTCCCTTGGAGGGTCAGACACCCTGAGCCAATAGGCAGGTCCTGGATTTATTTCATAATTTACATATTACTATTTAACTATTTATGGTTCTATTACTATTTATTATTTATGGTGCAACTGTAACGAAACCAATTTTCCCCAGGATCAATAAAGTATGACTATGACTAAAGATGGATACAGCTCAGTTCATCACAGGAAAAGCACATCTACAAAGAACACTTCCACAAGAAAGAAGCAGCATCCATCATCTGGGACTCCCCACCTCCCCCCCTCTCCCAACCCCTCAACCATCCTGGTCATGTTCTCTTCTTGCTGCTACCATCAGAGCGAATGTAGAGGAGTCTTAGGTCCCGCACCACCAGGTTCAGGAACAGTTATTACCTTTCAACCATCAGGCACTCACCACTACACTGAACGCAAGGACTCTACAACTGATGTTCTCAGTTTTATTTATTTACTTATTATTATGTTGTTTTTTTCTGTACTTGCACAATTTGTCAGTCATTGTGTGTAGTTTTTCATTAATTCTATTGTACTTCTTTGTTTTACTGTAAATGCCTACAAAACTGAATCTCAGGGTAGTGTTTGGTGATATACATGTACTTTGATAATAAATTTACTTTGAACTCTGAAAACTTAAGTGTCAGTGTAAGGATTTGTATCAATGCATTTACTCACGAGGTTTGAAATGGGGCCATGATTTGAAATGAGATACGAAAGCTTGGCTTTTATTGCCCGACACGTATTAGTAATAATAATACATTATTGATCCCTTCATTACAGCAGCAGCTTTTAAAAACACATTTAGCAGTGCATTTAATTAATAATAAATACAGAATAATAATGGGGCTGTTGTGGATAGTGTGGAGGGCTGTCAGAGGCTACAGCAGAACATTGATAGGATGCAAAACTGAGCTGAGAAGTGGCAGATGGAGTCCAACCGAGATAAGTGTGAGATGCTTCATTTTGGTAGGTCAAAAATGATGGCAGAATATAGCATTAATGATAAGACTCTTGGCAAAGGGATCTTGGGGTCCAAGCCCATAGGACACTCAAAGCTGCTAAGAATTCATACAGTGCATTGGCCTTCATCAACCATAGGATTGAGTTAAGAGCAAAGTGGTAACGTTGCAGCTATATAGGACCTTGGTCAGACCCCACTTGGCATACTGTGCTCAATTCTAGTCGCCTTACTACAAGAAGGACGTGGAAACCATAGAAAGGGTGCAGAGGAGATTTACAAGGATGTTGTCTGGATTGGGGAGCATGCCTTATTGAGGTTGAGTGAACTTGGCCTTTTCTCCTTGGAGCGACGGAGGATGAGAGATGACTTGATAGAGGTGTACAAGATAATGAGAAGTGGATAGTCAGAAGCTTTTTCCGAGGGCCGAAATGGCTAGCATGAGAGGGCATAGTTTTAAGGTGCTTGGAAGTAGGTACAGAGGAGATGTCAGGGGTATGTTTTTTATGCAGAGAGTGGTGTGTGCGTGGAATGGGCGACCAGTGGTGGTGATGGAGGTGGAAACGATAGAGTCTTTTAAGAGACTCCTGGATAGGTACATGGAGCTTAGAAAAATAGAGGGCTATGGGTCAGCCTAAGTAGTTCTAGGGTAAGGACATGTTCAGCACAGCTTTGTGGGCCGAAGGGCCGGTATTGTGCTGTAGGTTTTCTATGTTTCTGTGTTTTTATGTTTCTAATAGTGTAAAAACAGTAATAATATAAACAATATAAGTAATGTAAGTGAAGTGTTCAAGATGATTAGGGAATTTCATTGGGTAGGTAGAAGTTAATTCCTCTGATGAGATTCTAGAACAAGGCAAAGCAAAATTATAACTGGATGATTCAAGGAGACACCAGGTTAGCTGAAACCTAGCCCCCTCTCCCCCAAACCATGCAGAGGCTTTGCCCAATGAAAATCTGAAAACTGAGATAACAGACTTCTGTTAGGGAAATGTGTTATGCAATCATGAAATCATTGCTGGGAAATGGAATTAAATTCAAATCAGTCTTGATTGAACTGATTGCATCCTCCATTTCCTACAGGATACTACAGTCATCTGACTTCCACCCTCAAGAAATTACTAAATAGCAGTACAGAGCAGAAAATTTTGGCAATTCTCTAAAAGCAAATGAGGCAAGATGTTTTAATCTTCTTCAACTTTTACCATCATTGGGTGAATACAATTACATTAGGAGAATTCCAGGACAAATTCATTTTCTTTGTAACTAGGCTAACTGATTAAACTATTTAGACACACTCTTCTAGAAAGGGTTGACAGTAATTAATAGGAAATGAGAATGATCTCTAATAGAACAGAACCACCAATGATGTGAACCAGACATACTGTATATGAATACAGTTACATACTATAGTCCAAAGCTGGATATCAAAGTCATAAAGAGGTATACATGAATATTAAAATAAAATTTTTGTTTTTAATACTACATCTACTTGGAACAGTAGGGGGTGCCATAATGTTCCTTTCATATTCTATGATGCAGCCCACATCTTAATGCAAAATTTCATCTTTCATCTTCAAATTCAGTTCAAAGTTAAAACTGGGATGTAGTCCACCTGGTCCTGCTGACTTATCCACCTTATGACCTCTCAATTTGCCTCGCATTTTTTTCCTTTGTAATAGCAATGGCACTCACTCCTGCTCCCTGACACTCGTGGACTTCTGGCACACTGCTAGTGCCTTCCACAGTGAGGACAGATACAAAGTATCCATTGTTCATCTGCCATTTTTTTGCCCACCGTTACTACCTCACCAGCATCATTTTCCAGTTGTCCAATCTCAACTCTCACCTCCTTTTTACTCTTTATATAACTGAAAAAACCTTTGGTATCCTGCTTTATATTATTGGCTAGATGGGCCTCATATTTCATCTTTTCCCTACTATAGTGTTTTTTTTAAGTTGAATTTTGTTGGATTTTAATATCTTCCCAATCATCCAACTTACCATTCACTTTTGCAACCTTATATGTTGTTTCCTTGGCTTTTATGCAGTCCTTAACTTCCTTTGTCAGCCATGGTTGCTGACCCCTGCCATTTGAGCACAACTTCTTCTGTGGGACATATCTATCCTGTGCTTTGTGAACTATTCCCAAAGACTTCAGCCATCTCTGCTCTGCCATCTTCCCCACCATTATTCTTCTCCAATCTACCTGGGCAAGCTCCTCTCTCATGCCTCTGTAATTCCCTTTATTCCATTGTGATACTGATACATGTGACTTGTACTTATCCCTCTCAAATTGCAGTATGAATTCAATCATATTATAATCACTGCCTCCTGAGAGTTCCTTTACATTAAGCTCTGAGTTATTACACAACACAGTCTAAGATAGCCTTTCCCCAAGTAGCACAAGCTGCCCTAAGAAGCCATCTCATAGGCATTCAATAAATTCCCTCGCTTGCGATGTGACACCAACCTGATCCCCTTGCACACTGAAGTCCCCATTACAATTGTATCATTACCCTTATTACATGCCTTTTCCAGCTCCCTTTACAACCTCAATCCCACATCTTTGCTACTATTTGGAGACCTATATATGATTTCCATAATGTTTTATTTACCCTTGCAGTTTCTTAACTCCACCCACAAAGATTCAACATTCCCTGACCCTATGTCACTTCTTTCTAAAGTTGTAATTCAACCTCTTACCAACAGAGCCACACCACCGCCTATGCCTTCCTGCCTGTCCTTTCGAGACAAAATATATCCTTTGATGTTAAACTCCCAACTATGACCTGCTTTCAGCCATGACTCAGTGATGCCCACGTCATACTGACCAATCTCTAACTGCACTATGAGTTCATCCACCTTATTCCAAATGTTATGTGGATTTAAATACAGCACCTACAGTCCTGCATTTTTGCCCTTTTCAATTTTGCCTCTATGGTACAATTTAACTCTTTGCCCTGTCTGCATTTGTACCCAATCACTGGCTTGTCCTTCCTTATATTCATGTTACATCCATCATCTATTTGTAAACCTGCTGGCTCATCCTCAGCTCTATCGTACTGGTTCTCATTCCCCTGCCATATCAGTTTAAACCACTCCCAACAGCTCTAGTAAACCTGCCCGCAAGAATATTGGTCCTCCTCGGATTTAGGTGCAATCTATTCCCTTTGTACAGGTCACACCTGCCCCAGAAGCGGTCCCAATTATCCAGAAATCTGAATCTTTGCCCCCTGTTCCATTTCTTCAGCTACGCATTTACCGGCCACCTCATTCTATTCCTATCCTCACTGTCACATGGCACAGGCAGCAATCCCGAGATTACTACACTTGAGGTCCTGCTTCTCATCTTCCTTCCTAGCTTCCTGTATTCTATTTTCAGGAACTCCTCCCTTTCCTTCCTCTGTTGTTGGTACCAATATGTACTACAATTTCTGGCTGCTCACCCTCCCCTTTCAGGAAGTTGCGGACGCATTCAGAAACATCCCAGACCCTGGCACCTGGGAGGCAAACTACCATCCGTGTTTCCCTTTTGTATCCACAGAATCTCCTATCTGTCCCCATAGCTAGAGTCCCCTATCACTGCTGCCATCCTCTTCAGTCCCCTACCCTTCTGAGCCACAGGGCCAGACTCAGTGCCAGAGGCACGGACACTGTTGCTTCCCTCAGGCAGGTCCCCCCCAGTAGTACTCAAAATGGAGTACTTATTGTTGAGAGGGATGGCCACAGGGGTGCTGTCCACTATCTGACGTTCTCCCCTCCCTCTCCTGACAGTCACCCATTTATCTGTCTCCTGTAGCCTTGGGGTGACTACCTCCCTGTAGCTCTTGTCTATCACTGGTTCACTTTCCCTAACAAGCCAAAGGCCATCAAGCTGCAGCTCAAATTCCCTAACACGGTCTCTGAGGAGCTGCATCTCAATGCACCTGGTGCAGATGTGACCATCAGGGAGACTGGAAGGCTCCCAGAAATCCCATATCTGACATCCAGAGCAGAATACTGGCTCTGTAGACACACACTTTATTCTCTCAAGGTTTAACTAAGAAATAAGGAATGAACTTGTGCACTTACTTTGCCTCAATCTGTTCTTGCCGAAGCCCTGTTGAGTCAAAGCCTTACTACTCTGCCTCAGACTACTCCAACGACAACCGCTCCCACGATGACCGCTCCACTAAGCAGTACCTCCCTTTTATAGAAACTGGTTTTCCAAAGCTCTTTGCCTGACCTGTGTGAGAATGCTTCTATTGCATCTGCACAGTACTTGCAATCAAACAAAGGATATTAATTTATAATCCTAACACATCTACTTTAATATAATGTGCAAAGGAGCTTGCTGCTTTTTAGACCCTAAGTATTTCAATAGGTACATATACTATCAGTAGTATATCATTAAACTCTGATGTTCTGAGACTCTCAATGAAGAAAACTTCAAGCTCTCTATTCTGCTTTTCCTATTTACATCCCTCTTGCAACTACTCTAAGTGATGAACTAGCACAATTTGGAAACCAGTGACTCACAGGCAATAAAAATAGCTCAACACCTAAATAGCTGTAAGTGATGTCTCAACATTGCTACTGTACCTGGATGTCCAGAATTATTATCTGTTACAATAGTGTCTGTTACCAGTGTTAAGACAATCACACCCCTTATCAATGGCACACCCTCATTTTTCAAAGTATTGCTGAAGCATTATTAGTCTCCAAAAAAACAGCAAAGGATGGCAATTCTTAGCGGGTCATATACCAAGAGAGAGATAGCACTAATATCACAATTTCTACAGGGGGAAAATGGACAGTCAACGTTTCAGTTCAAGACACTTCACTTGAACTGGAGAGAAGGAAGGAAGAAAACCAATACAGAACAATGGGGAAAGGGAGGAGAAAGTGTTGCCGGATAGAGATGAGGGGGGAGTAATAGGAAAAGAATGAGAATGACGCTAAAAGCTGGGTGATGATAGGTGGAAGTGAAAGAGGGTTGAAGAAGATGGAATCTGAGCATGGAATAAAGGGAGGGAGGTGAAGAAAGGAGCCAATGGGAAGAGAGTGCAAGAGATGAGCAGATTAAGGAGGTGGGTGAACGGAGGCAATTGGAACAGACAAGATCTTGCTCTGTATCACACTAGCTTTTTCTCCTTCCTTTCTAGCCTCGACTTGAAACGTTGACTATCCATTTCCCTCTTTTGATGCTTTCCGACCTGCTGAGTTCCTCAGGCACTTATGAGTGAGTGTTGCTCCACAGTTCTAGCATCTTCGATCTCCTGTGGCTCCAATGTTACAGCTTGTTCACTTTTCATCAACACTGCACAGTTGCTGAATTTTGTATTTAGTTCAGACTTCCAGCTTTCATAGCAACGTGCGTCTGCATCATTGGTCAATGCTATGCATTTTTCCTTGGCAGTGCAGTAAGACCGGATCTGCTAGTTATGAGATTCACCCTTGAATTAAATTCATATCCCGATACCTCAAACAAAGCAACAAATTCACAACCTATTACTTAAGCAGCAGGACCAAACAAATGGGTCAATCTTAGGGATAGGAGATTTAAAAACAAATGGTAAACTATTACTTCTTTACAGACACAAGGGATTCTGCAGATGCTGGAAATCCAGACCAAGACACACAAAATGCTGGAGGAGCTCAGCAGGTGAGGCAGTATCTGCGGAGAGGAATAAACAGTCAATATTTCAGGCTGAGACTCATTATCAGGACTGGAAAGGAAAGTGGGGAATAAGCCACTTATATGTTTATAACACATCTTATTTGAAATGTATGTTGATATACATTCTGAATATACCATACAATTATAATATTTTACAAATACTGGAGCAAATTTAATACTCTCAAACACTATTATTTTTTTGGCACTATAAGTTTTCCATATCATAAATGAAACTGTTATTACCTAATGTTGTAACCCTTTGTTCTTCTGCAGCTCAGTTTCATTTTATATGACACAGCTCAATGTGGTAACACCCACACACACCAGGAAACTACCTCAGCAATGCAGACACACAGATTGAATGGATTTCACCATCCTCCATTCATCTCTCTACTCAACCTCGAGTGTTGCATCCCACAGCGACCATTTGTAGAGTACACCCCCAGTATTGACTAGACAAGAATTTAGAACTACCTCCTCAGTACTGCTGATAGAAAACTACAGCACAGAAACAGGCCCTTCAGCCCATCTAGCCCATGTCAAACTATTAATCTGCCTAGTCCCATTGACCTGCACCCTGAACCCTGCCCTCAAGACCCCTTCCAATCATGTACCTATCAAATTTCTCTCAAATGTTGAAATTGAACCCGCATCCACCACTTAAGCTGTCAGCCCGTTCCACACGCTCACCACTTTCTGAGTGAAGGCTCCCTCTCATGTTCCCCTTAAATATCTCACTTTCACTCTCCACCACACCTTTAATTCTAGCCTCACCCAACCTCAGTGGACAAAGTACCCTGTCTATAACCTCATAATTTTGTATACATCTATCAAATCTCCCCTCATTCTTCTATGCTGTAGGGAATTAAGTCCTAATTTATTCAACATGTCACTATAACTCGGGTCCTTAAGTCCTGGTAACATCTTCGTAAACTTTCTCTGCACGTTTTCAATCTTATTGACATATTTTCTGTAGGTAGGTGACCAAAACTGCACACAATACTCCAAATTAGACCTCACCAACATCTTATACAACTCCATCATAACGTCCCAACTACTCAGCAGACCCAGCAGCATCTATGGAAAAAAGTACAGTCGACGTTTCGGGCCAAAACGTCAACTGTACTTTTTTTTTATCATAGATGCTGCCTGGCCTGCTGCTTTCCTCCAGCATTTTGTGTGTGTTACTGTACTCAATACCTTGAATTATGAAGGCCAATGTGCCAAAAGCTCTCTTTATGATAATATCTATTGTTAACACCACTTCTTTCAAAGAATTATGGATTTGTATTCCCAGTTCCCTCCGTTCAACTCCTCAGTGCCCTGCTGCTTAATGACTTCCCAAAGTGCAACACCTCACATTCGTCTACACTAAATTCCATTTTTCCAGCTGATCCAGATCCCACTGCAAGTCATGATAGCATTCCTTGCTGTCCACTGCACCCCCAAACTTAGTGTCATCCGTAAATCTGCTGACTTAGTTTGCCAAATTATCAACTAGAACATTGATATAGATGACAACCAACAAAGGACCCAGCACCAATCCCTGTCGCACACCACTAGTCACAGGCCTCCAGTCAGTGAGGCAATGACCTAATACTACTCCTTGGCTTCTCCTGTGAACCCAAAGTCTAATCCAATTTACTACCTCATCTTGAAGCACCAGAACCTTCTTGACCAACCTCCCATGCAGGACCTCATCAAAGGCCTTGCTAAAGACAACATCCACTGCCTTGCCTTCATGAACTTTCCTGCTAACTTCCTCAAAAGACTCTATAAGCTTGGTTAGACACAACCTACAATGCATAAAACCACATCAGAGTTCCTTGGATGCACTGTGAGCAATGTCAGCAGAACACACTACACTAACACTGAATCAGAAGCTCACCAACTTCCATTGGATTGCAGTGCAGCACACTCCACAACCAACAACTCACCAGCAACACTGTTGCTGGGTTGCCTCTTATGGTTAGGCTTGTATTTCCTCAAATCCAATCTCAGGAGGAGTACACAGGACAACAGTTGAGACAAATTGAGGGGTCCTCAAACAAGGAGGTTTGATGTTTCACTCCTGAACACGCAGTCCTGGTGTGGGAGTACAGAGGTAATCAAAAGTAGGTACTTGGAAAGATTAGGAACAAAACTAGACCACTGTCCTACACAGTGGATATTGCATCTGATATCTTCTGGAGATGACACATCAATTAGTTGAGGAAAGCAGAATTAAAATGGCTTTCGAGTAGAAAGCTATTTCCTGCCATCCCAGAATCAACTCCTCCAAATACCATGGAGGAAGCCCCAGCACCTGAGAATTTTTCACCGCAACCAGTCTCACCAGCCAAGCAGAGTGACCACTCCCCACCTTGTTAGGAAAGATGTTATCCCACACAAGTAAGAAATCCTCCTCTGTGATTAAATCTTTAGGTTGAATGGGAGAATTTAAAATATACTATGCTGCGGATGTCTATATAGTAGTTGTATTAAATAGTGTGTGTGTGTGTGTGTGTGTGTGTGTGTGTGTGTGTGTGTGTGTGTGTGTGTGTGTGTGCGCGCGTGTGTGTGTGTGTGTGTGTATGTGTGTGTGTATGTGCGTGTGTGTGTGTATGTGCGTGTGTGTGTGTGTGTGTGAGAGAGAGTGAGGAGAGTTTTCTTCCTTCTCCCGTCTGCGTGAGATGATGGGACTTCTGAGAGACCTTGAACTTTCTTTACCATGCCCATGACCTGTTCCTCATCAAGTTACGGTATTGCTTGCACTGTTGTAACTATATGTTATAATTATGTGGTTTTTGTCAGTTTTTCAGTCTTGGTCTGTCTTGTGTTTCTGTGATATCACACCGGAGGAACATTGTATCATTTCTTAATGCATGCATTACTAAATGACAATAAAAGAGGACTGCCTGTCCTCATAATCTAATCTAATTAAGCATTCTTTACTTGTTTACCTAATTCATTATGGGTTACAAGTATAAGAACAGTATACGTCATTACACCACGTTATATGTGAGCACCTCAAAGAAAAACTAAGTAAACAAGGATCCCGGGCTCCTGTGTTTTTCTTTCAATTAGTTTCTGAACTTACAAAACCTAACAAAGAGGTACCTCCACAAAGTTCTGTAGAAATTTCTGACTATATTACTGACTTCCTGTGACCCTGAAATAACTGGAGCCCAGACTCAGGAAACACAATGAGAACACTGGACCCGTAAAATCCCACACAACTATACAACGCAGGAGATGGAATTCCTTTAACTTTACCCTGGGGAAAATGTCCTTCACACACTAACTCTCCCTGCAGGCCAGCTTTCATAGAACTTGACTCTCATTGGGGCATGCATCTCACAGACACTGACTCTCACTAGGGTACTGTTTGACACAGAAGCTCTCCCCCTGCTGACCACTCTACAGATACTAGGATACAAGTTCCATACATTGATGCTTTGACTCCACATTCATTCCAAATTCATTTACCACATGTCTTTTCTAAGTTAATCCATTAATTTTTCTTTATAAATCTGATACAACTTAATAACGCTAATGAAGCTAGAGAATACATCAACATAATGTACCCTTACAAAGTGGACTACAGACTTTGACCTCTATTTTTGGATTTAATGCAGGTATTATTATGTCCTTTATTTCATGAATAACAGACATGAAGTACCTGCAGTTGATCAGAAAATACAACATAACGAAGTACATTACATTGACATTGTACCTCATTTGATTGCTACAATCAATGACTGAATCAAATGCAATTAACAGGTAAAAATTATTTTTGTCACTAGATGGCAGTGTAATCCTTCAAAATCGTTACCCACCAAGACTTTTTGAGGGTTCTGCATTGGTAGACCAAGTCCACTCTTAATTGACAAAAGATTTAACAGATGATTTCCAACTTTTTATGTATTTGATTTCTGGCATTGGCAATATTTTACTTTTCATATATTTATCTGAACCAATAAATATAGTAGATTTCAATGAATTTAGACAAATTGGTACCAGTACATTTTGGCCCAATTATGTGCCTGCCCTAAGTAGTCAAACTTTCATGGAAACAGTTAAAAGGTACAAAAAAGATGAACTGAGCAACAAGTTACATATTTAAATGAAATATGGAACAAATTAAAACATACAAGGTAAATGGTAGGGCACTGAGGAGTGCAGTAGAACAGAGGGATGTATGTTTATTCCTAATAGTTATCGACAGAAGAATTCATCCAGTGTATGTAATGAACAAAATCAGCACAAACTAAAGCTTTCATAATGGACTTTCTTCATACAATGTTATCACCGATTGCAACCTCCAAATCTTCATTTTCATTGTAACATTCAAGATGATTGTGATACCGTCAAATTCGTTGTCGTTTCTAACTTGTTGAGGAGTGAAATTGTTTCATTTTCATTCCTGGTTGTTTCTGGCATCTCCAAGCCTGAATGCTTGAAACTGCGATGAGCAAATCAGTTCTGAATTGTCTTACTGCTTATTTCTTACCAACTATCAGTGACAAAAATCACTGCTTTTTGAACACAAACACATGTAACTGACCTTATTTAAAAACTGTTCACTTGAAGCCCAGTGTAGCTTCTAAAAGCCACACAAGTGTGTGTAATTAATACTGGTTAGAACCATTGGGAATTGTCTCCTGTCCCAATTAAGCGGCAATGATGTCCCAAATAGATGAAGTGAATCCCGGTAACTTTTATCAGTTTGATTTTTTTAAAAAATTGTCACAAATAAGCGGCTGCCTCAATTAACTGATGGCCCAATTAACCCAAATCCACAGTAATCAATTTATAAAGCTGAGGATAAATCAATTAATTAACTAACTGATGAATGATTGTTGCACGTGAACTACAACTGTTCGATCAAAATGAACAAAAGGAAATGAAGATGGGTACAACTTGACCACTTCCATCGCTTTGGATACAATGCTTTTGGCTGAATCAAAAGTAATGTTAAATAATGCTGAAAATTTAGAACAAAACCATCAATTAATATGATGAATTTTAAAAATTACATTTTGCAAGTCCTTGTAAATTGAGCCTCATGGTAAAAATCCACCATCCTGGTCAGACAAGTCAGAATGAGTATTCTGGGATAAAGTGATCATACTCAACAGAAATCAAAATAATATCAGACACTGCAAATCCAAAATCCCTCTGGCCACTCTCTCCGAAACTTAAAATCATTTTTTTTAATCAACCTTTCACAATTTGATGAATGAATGGTCTTTGATACAGAATGTTAATGGTTTCTCTTTCCACTTGCTTTGCTGAATTTCCCCAGCACTTTCTGATCACATCCAGCACTGTGAACACAGGTTGGGTCAGAAGCTCCCAGAGGATCATCCTGCTGGGATGTCCTTCCTTACATCACTTTGTTCCAAGTATTCTATTCACCAATGAGCTAATGAGTGCTTACAAAGAACTGTATCATAGAAAAATGCGCGAGGCTAAGCAGTCAAGCACACTGTTGTTTTTCAAGCCTTCCACAACAGCCACAGCAGACGACGAACCTCGACCTTCGACATCGAGGCAGGCAGACATAGAAGAAGATGACCTGCCTGCCCTGATGCAAACAGCAATGAGATGACACCCCAGTGTCCCACCACCACAACCCCTGGGCTGTGGACCGATACATTGCCGCGGAGAATGCAGTGGTAGCCGGGACGCACCCAACACATATAACCATATAACAATTACAGCACGGAAACAGGCCATCTCAGCCCTTCTAGTCGGTGCCGAACTCTTACTCTCACCTAGTCCCACCGACCTGCACTCAGCCCATAACCCTCCATTCCTTTTCTGTCCATATAGTTGTCCAATTTAACTTTAAACGACAACATCAAACCTGCCTCAACCACTTCTGCTGGAAGCTCATTCCACACAGCTACCACTCTCTGAGTAAAGAAGTTCCCCCTCATGTTACCCCTAAACTTTTGCCCTTTAACTCTCAACTCATGTCCTCTTGTTTGAATCTCCCCCACTCTCAATGGAAAAAGCCTATCCATATAAACTCTATCTATCCCCCTCATAATTTTAAATACCTCTATCAAGTCCCCCCTCAACCTTCTACACTCCAAAGAATAAAGACCTAACTTGTTCAACCTTTCTCTGTAACTTAGGTGATGAAACCTAGGTAACACTCTAGTAAATCTTCTCTGTACTCTCTCTATTTTGTTGACATCTTTCCTGTAATTTGGTGAGCAAAACTGTACACAATACTCCAAATATGGCCTCACCAATGCCTTATACAATTTCAACATTACATCCCAACTCCTATACTCAATGCTCTGATTTATAAAGGCCAGCATACCAAAAGCCTTCTTCACCACCCCATCTGCATGAGATTCCACCTTCAGGGAACTATGCACCATTATTCCTAGATCCCTCTGTTCTACTGCATTCTTCAATGCCCTACCATTTACCATGTATGTCCTATTTTGAGTAGTCCTACCAAAATGTAACACCTCACATTTATCAGCATTAAACTCCATCTGCCATCTTTCAGCCCACTCTTCTAACCGGCATAAATCTCTCTGCAAGCTTTGAAAACCTACTTCATTATCCACAACTGCACCTATCTTAGTATCATCTGCAAACTTACTCATCCAATTTACCACCCCATCATCCAGATCATTAATGTATATGACAAATAACATTGGACCCAGTACAGTTCCCTGAGGCACACCACTAGTCACCGACCTCCAATCTGACAAACAGTTATCCATCACCACTCCCTGACATCTCCCATCCAGCCATTGCTGAATCCATTTTACTACTTCAATGCTAATACCTAGCAATTGAACCTTCCTAACCAACCTTCCGTGTGGGAACTTGTCAATGGCCTTACTGAAGTCCATATAGACAACATCCACCGCTTTACCCTCGGTCAACTTTCCTAGTAACCTCTTCAAAAAATTCAATATGATTTGTCAAACATGACCTTCCACGCACAAGTCCATGTTGACTGTTCCTAATCTGACCCTATCTATCCAGATATTTATATATACCATCCCCAAAAATACTTTCCATCAATTTACCCACCACTGACGTCAAACTCACAGGCCAATCTTTAAGAAAAATGCCGAAATAAACAAGCTAATTAATTAGGTGCCACCCGGCACATAGATATCAGCCTGGATCGGAGGTGATTGCCGATTGCGTCGCCTCTGATCTGGGCCGACATTTACATGCCAGGCGGCACCTAATTAATTAGCTTGTTTATTTCAGCTTTTTTCTTAAAGATGTGTTGGGTGCGTCCCAGCTACCGCTGTACCCCTGCATGCTTTGCGGCAATGTATCCGTTGGTGGCCGGGAGGGTGTGGACCACTGCGCCACCCCAACCTCCGACGACTCAGCCTAACACACCAACATCAGTGTGCTCGGCGCTGTCTTCCCGATTCTGGTAAGTGATAATACACTGTACATACATTATTTCTACTTTATATAGGCTCTGTATTTTTGTGTGTTATTTTGTATGATTTGGCAGCTTCATAGCTTAAAGGTTACTGTGTTTCTGCTGAGAGCACTTCCGTGAGATTTTCGCTACGGAGAACAGTGCGGCAATGATGTTCTACTTTATATAGGCTGTGTATTTATCATATCGTTCCTGTTTTTACTATATGTTACTGTTTTTTTAGGTTTTATGTGTTATTTGGTATGATTTGGTAGATTATTTTTGGGTCTGCAAACGCTCACAAATTTTTCCCATATAAATAAATGGTAATTGCTTCTTCGCTTTACAACATTCCAGCTTATGAACCATTTCATAGGAACACTCTACCTTCGGATGGCGGGGGAAACTTGTACTCCAATTGCTGTTTGAGCAGAGTTTATAGAACTACAGCATAATCTTGTGGCTCTCAAACTTAATCCCCCAACTACTAAAGGCCAAAAGACCACTGGCCTTCTTAACCACCCTTTCAACCTGCACAGTTATTTTGAGAGATCTATGGACATGGACCCCAAGATTCCTCCGTTCCCCCACAATGCTAGGAATCCTGTCATTAACCTTGTTTCCACCTTCAAGTTCAATCTCCCAAAGTATCTCAATCTCTTATCCAGATTGAACTGCATCTGGCATTTCTCCAACCAGCTCTGCATCCTGTCTATATCCCATTGTAACCTCTAACAACCTTCGACACCATCACCTTTTGTGTCCTCTGCAAACTTACAAACCCATCCTTCTGTTTCCTCATCCGAGTCATTTATAAAAATCACAAAGAGCCCGAGGAGCACCACTAATCACTGACCTCTAGGTAGAATACATGTCTGTCTCCTACCATCCTCTGCCTTCTGTGGGCAAGCCAATTCTGAATCCACGTAGCCAAAGTTCCATGTCACCTCTTCAAAAAACCCAATCAGGTTCATTAGGCATGACCTGCCCCTCACAGAGCCATACTGATTATCCATAAAAAATCTATGCTTCTCCAAATGCTCATAATTCCAGTCCCTAAGGATCCTCTCTAATAGTTTACCCAGCACAGATGCAAGATTCTCTGATCTACAATTCCCAGGATCATCCTTTCCTGAACCATGGAATAAATGTGCTATCCTCCAGTCCTCAGGCACAACTCCTACAGCCAGGCTTGACACAAAGACCGTTCTCAACAACGGCGGACACAACAAGACTATTTTGTGGTGACCACAGGATGACCATAATCCTTGAGGAATCACTGCCAGACTACACAGTATGTGGCCCTGTGATGAGAGAGAATGCTCAACCATCCTCAGGGGCGTTTGTGTGACCCAGTGAACGTAGCCCCTAGGTTTCAAATGGCTCACACATCATCAGGAGCTGGGCCAACGAAGCACCTACCTGAGACCCTGAGCTACTCCAGGCTTCTTAGGACAAATAACATGTGTGCATTGATGTTTCTCTCAGTGGTATATGCGCAATATTGGTACAAACCTCCTTTCTTGACTACTTATCTTTAAGTCGAGTAGCTAGCTGGAACATTTCAGAGTAATGTTCATGTGCACTGGGGGTAGTCTGTGAGTCATTCATGTCGAACAGCAGATCTCCTTCATGGGAGAACAGGAGTGAATCAGCTAGCTATTTTCCTGGCAATTCAATGGCTTCAAATTCACCAGCTTTATAGTTAGTATATTTAGTTAACTCTTTTAAATTTTTTTAACTGCTATTGTGCAGATTGTGTCTTAAAGTGCCAAAATGGTGAAAGTGCACTGAATGGAAATGTAATATTTGACAGGGGCTGCAGTTATACATGCATCACACTTTTACCACAGCATACAGGATTGAAATCACTGTTGGTGATTTTGCTCAAGCAGAGGAGGAACAAATAAACTCTAATTGCTTTGACTGGTAATTAACTATGATACTGAAGATATTATAAAACAGTATTTTATTACATTGAATCTGAGCAGGTCGTAGGAGATTTTCACTACCGCTGCTGTTTATAATGAAAATGAGGTTGTGGTCAACGGAATCATGTTATTCTCCAATCACTACTTAACAATGAGTCTGAACCAGGCTGAAACTTCGCTTTGTACTTCCATGTCACTTAGAAAGAGGCCACTTCAGCTCCATTAGTCTATCCTGGCTCATGGAATAATACCGCTTCCTCCCTAATACTCTCTGCAGCCTACTCTATCCCCATATCCTGCCTCCAACCGTCACACAGCAGGGGCAAATTACAATAACCAATTAAACTACCAACCCACACTTGGTGACGGTGTGAAAATCCTGAGGGCTAAGTGAAACTCCACAGAGAGAAAATGCCAACTCCAAGTGGGCCTCCCCAGAGGCCAGTACTGAACGTGTGGCATTGCAGCTGTGAAGCAACAGCCCCCCCAGCTGTGCCGCGCTGCCATTAGCTGTAAATAATTAAAGCTTCTGCTGTTTTTAAAAAGTAGCGAAACTTTGTAAATGTCAGTCACATTTAACTCCACCCATATCTGACCCAATTTACCATCAACTCCACAAACTGGTTACTTTGTATCTGTTCATTCCTAGCATTCCCACCAATCAAAAGTTAAAGATCATTTTTGACCTGCAAGGACCTGGATGACAGCCCTAAGAAGGTCAATCATTGATCACAATAACCCGGCAGTCTATCACAGGAGAGTGAAAACACTAAGAAAAAAGTTGGACGCAATCTTCTTGTGAGGGACAGGCAGCAGGCACAATCAAGCTGGAGAGCAAGATCTTTCAGCTTGCCCATCAAGGTACCCCAGCATGGGAGCCTGGGCACCTCTGTATAGTTAGAGTTAAAACCCATAAAATAAAAAATTCTGAGCATGTATCAGGGTAGGTAGGATGTGAAGTTAAAAAAAAAAGCAGCTGTATTTCTGCTGGTGATGAACTAAATAAGTATCAAAGGCGTATACAGGAGAAAATCTGCAGGTGCTTGGTCTAAGCAACACACACAAAATGGCTGGAAATCCAAGCAACACCATTCAGGGCCCTAAACATTCCTTCCAGGTGAGGCGATACTTCACCTCTGAGTCTGCTGCGGTCATATACCGTGTCCAATGCTCCCGGTGTGGCCTCCTGTATATCAGTGAGACCCGATGTAGATTGACCCGCTTCAGCGAGCATCTCCGTCCTCCAGAAAAAGCCAGATCTCCCATTTTAATTCCACTTCCCAGTTCCATTCCAATATGGACATCCATGGCCTCCTCTACTTTTGCGAAGAGGCCACACTCAGGTAGGAGGAACAATACTTAATATTCCGTCCCAGCTCTTTAGTTCACCACCCCACCTCCCGGTTTCACCTTGTGTTTCTCCCTCCCCTCCCCTTTTAAAATCTACTGATCTTTTTTTTCCCAGTCCTACTGAAGTGTCTCAGCCCAAAATGTTGACTGTATTCTTTTCTTGGCCTGCTGAGTTTCTCCAGCATTTTGTGTGTGTTGCAAGTATCAAAGGCATATATTATTACTGGTTTATATAAAGGTGAAAAAAGCGATTGCAAATTAAAGGACATAAATAAATGCCGGAGAAGTTGTTATTGCTACAGTTTGGAGTTAAGTAAATGAAGAAAACTGTTTCTATTGAAAGAACATAGAACATAGAATAGTACAGCACAGTACAGGCCCTTCGGCCCACAATGTTGTGCCGACCCTCAAACCCTGCCTCCCATATAAGCCCCCACCTTAAATTCCTCCATATACCTGTCTTGTAGTCTCTTAAACTTCACTAGTGTACCTGCCTTTACCACTGACTCAAGCAGTGCATTCCACGCACCAACCACTCTCTGAGTAAGAAAGACTAATGCCCAGAAGACACTCCTTGGCCAGAGAGGCAACAGGAGGGAATCACATTTTTTTTTGCATAGACAATTGTGATTTGGAATACACAAAAAGTGAGTGTAAGTAAGGTCAACCGCAATGCTTTTGAAAGGAAGAAGTTTCCAGGACTGTGGGAAAGAATGTGGAAATGAGATTGGTTAGAAAACTTTGTGATTCTAAAGGGCCTATCATTCTCCTCACTGATCTCCTTCTAAAGGAACAGCAACCTTAACATTACTGTTTTTTTTCCCCAAATTACAGTAGTAGATTTTGATTTTCAAAACAGGTAATTCAAAAGGATCTCCTTCAATCTAGCCTCATAATTTAATCATAGAAGTCATCATTCATTGGGACCAGCAGTCAAGAGCGAGAAGTTCACAGAAATTTCTCCTGTTTTGTTTTAATACTGGAGGGCTTAACATAGTAATAGAAACGAAAATAAATCAGGTACTTTCAGTAAATATGGTGACTTTACCAAAAAAAACTAATTACTGAGATTTAAATTTTCTTTTATCTGCATCTTTGAAGAGTTTTTGTTCTATTCAGATGAAAGGCAATTCACCTGTAAAACTAACTTTGTTTCTCTCCCTGTGATATCACTTGACCTGTTGAATATTTCTTTCCAGATTCTATCAGTCAATGTATTTTGCTTGCACAGCAAAGAGGGCAGACGTCCTTGTGATATTCAGAATGATTACTGCCCTCAATTACAGCTTGATAGCTGGGGAAAATCTTTCAGTGTTGATGAAAACAGCTCAGATCTTTATGTATCACAGAAAGATGAACATCCCTCAAAACTTACCAGTGGAATGGGTGGCCTGGAAACCTTTCCTTTGCACTGATGCATCTGAAACAAATCTAACAAACATTTTATTTCCAGTGGAGATGACAGGATTTGGAACGATGCTCCCACAGAACCGTCCAAGGATTGCAAACTTATCAGTTTCTCCATCAAACACTTCCAGGTGATCATAAGCACATTCTTGGTGTTGCTCGATCTCAAATTCGTTGAAAGTCTGGAAAAACAAATGATGAAATATTTTCCTCTGATATATACATACTGTCCAGTTCACAGTTTATTTACCTATGTCAACTATCACGTAGGTAAATGTTTATTGTTGGGATCTGTAACATACATTTGATAGTCAAGCAAATGCACAATTTAACCAAGATGGAGATTGAGATTTTATCAAAGTCGTGGAGTTATACAGCATAGAAACAGGCCTTGAGGCTAACCACATCCATGCCGACCTTTGAGCGCATCTATATCAACCTCAATTATTCAGTTGGATTGTACTCTTGCCTATTTCAAAGGTCACAAGTTCATTTATTATCAAAGTATACCAACTCTTGAAATTCTCCTTCTCCAGATAGACATGAAACCAAGAAAAAAAAGAGAACGGTAACACGATCATCAACCACCAAACCAGCCCTCCCCCGCACAGTGCAGCAAGTACATCAGTCCCCAAGTGCCCCTCTCCCCGCACAAAGACACTAACAAAAAAAAGCAACAAGAACATTGACCCCAAATCCCCTTAAACCACACAAGAAAAATTAGAAAGAATGGGCAAAAGCACATAATATCAAAAAACTATAGGGCTGAAAAACATCCATTGTTCATATCCATATACAGGTGTCCTCCACTTTTTGAACATTCACTTTACAAAACCTCACTGTTACGAAAAACCTACATTAGTACCCTGTTTTCGTTAACAGAAGGTGTTTTCACTGTTACGAAAAAATCAGCGCGCGATAAAAGGCAGCGCGCGCCCTGAGCAGCCGCTCGCCCCCAGATTTGGAACTGCATTCTCGCTGGCATTGCTTTAACACGTGCCGGTGAGCAGCCGTTTGCAAGATGAGTTCTGAGGTATTGGAAAAGCCTGAAAGAGCTCGTAAGGGTGTTACATTTAGCGTAAAACTAGACATAATTGATTGTGGTGAACGAAGTAAGGATAACGTGAGTTTGGTTTGTGGAAGCTGACGAAGATGATGTTGAAGAGGCTTTGGCATCCCATGACCAAGAACTGATAGATGAAGAGCTGATGCAATTGGAAGAGGAAAGGATAACAATTGAAATTGAATGAGTAATGATAAAGTACGACTTTAGTTTTGAAAGGGTACATAGGTTTAGGGGATATTTGCAAGATGGTTTGAGTCCTTACAAAGAACTGTATGATAGAAAAATGCGCAAGGCTCAGCAGTCAAGCAAGCCTTCCACATCAGCCACAGCAGATGACGAACCTCGTCCTTCGACATCGAGGCAGGCAGTCATAGGAGAAGATGAGCTGCCTGCTCTAATGGAAATAGATGATGGGATGACACCCCAGTGTCCCACCACCCCAACCCCCGGGCCACGGACAGATACCGATTCGCAGAGAACGCAGCGGTAGCCAGGAGGCACACAGCACATCTTTAAGAAAAAACCAAAATAAACATGCTAATTAATTAGGTGCCGCCCCACACATAAATGTCGGCCCAGATCAGACGCAATGCAATCAGCACTGATCTGGGCCAGCATTTACATGTCTGGCGGCACCTAATTAATTAGCATGTTTATTTCGGCTTTTTTCTTAAAGATGTGCTGTGTGCCTCCCGGCTACCGCTGGACTCCTGCTTGCTTCGCGGCAATGTATCGCTCGGCGGCCTGGAGGGTGGGGGCTACTGCAGCACCCCAACCTGCAACAACTGAGTCTAACACACCATCATCAGTGTGCTCGGCGCTGAACCAATTCCAGTAAGTGATACTACACTGTACATACATTATTTCTACTTTATATCGGCTGTGTATTTTTACGTGTTATTTGGTATGATTTGGCAGCTTCATAGCTTAAAGGTTACTGGAGAGCGCTTGCGCCGTGTTTTTGCCAACGGTGCTTGCGCGAGATTTTCGCTCCGGAGATCTGTGTAGGCAATGATTGTGGAAAAGTATTTCTACTTTATATAGGCTGTGTATTTATCATATTATTCCTGTTTTTACTATATCTTACTGCTATTTTAGGTTTTATGTGTTATTTGGCATGATTTGGTAGGTTATTTTTGGGTCTGCGAACGCTCAAAAAATGTTCCTATATAAATAAATGGCAATTGCTTCTTCGCTTTACAACATTTCAGCTTACGAACCGTTTCATAGGAATGCTTTACCTTCGGATGGCGGGGGAAACCTGTATGCAGAAAGCCATGAGTAACATCCTTCAGGCACAGCGACAGGCTACACAGGCTCACCTCTCCAGCAGCAGAGCAGCCCCATCAGTGACCAGAAGGCAGGCAGCCAGTGCTCACCTTCCACATTCGACTTGATGTTTCAATCTCACTTGCCGCTTTAATCGGCAAACAGTGGAAGCTTTAATCAGCAAAATGGAGTAAAACATTGGGACACTGCCTCCCAGAATCCTCTCGGAGTTAGCAAAGCACTGGATCACACAAAAGATCTCCAAGTTGCAAATCACAACTTCTACCTGTTCCAGAAACACATCCAAGATGAAAAACAGATGTAAAGGACATAAAAGAAATGAAATAAATGGTTCCGGGGCCTACCTAGAAGATGTCAACTGTGGGAGTGTTGCACACAGGTGCCATCTTGATGGGCAGTTCTATTTGTCTGTTCAAACGCTACTTAAAAATCAGAGTTGTATTTTCTGTTCCTGGCCTTTGCACAACATTCTCAAGCACTGAATACATTGATCACAAACGAAACAACATTTTGCTTTCCACCTATGCCTATGACTTACTTGTCTTTTCAAAGAGAATTAATCTGACATACAAATCCTCTTACTTCACTAGTCACACTACCATCCACCATCTTAAGGTTACCTAGTGGCTATATTTGACCAAGTGTCACTGACAAGTGGTGACTGTGTGCAGCTGAAATGTGGATAATCAAATATTCCCATTTAGGACTACAACGGCTGAAATCCACAGACATAGTATTTCAGCAAGTAACATCACTTGAAGACATTTAAAAACTCTATTGATCCTCAAAAGTTGATGGACCCTGGACTGCAGACTCAGGTTGCAAATACAGTTCCTTTTTAAGAGAAAGAAAGCAAGGAAAACGGGCCTGTCTATGAGCAAGATTGAAAAGCAGAGCCCTTAAACCGCCACTCTGAACTATTCTGCTGCCAAATGTACATGTAATGCCCTGGTTAAGAATTTTACTGCTGTGCTGTAGGTATTTCATTTTAGCAGTTCTGTAAGAGCAGTCAGTCCTGCTTAGGTTTGAGTTAAGATAAGAAGCTTTTATGTTCAACATTGGAATGTGCTGTCAGTCAATCAAGACAGTGGAATTGGGGGAAGGCCATGGAGAACACTAGGTTGAAGATTTTTGTTGGCAGGAGCTATGAGAAGACAGGCAGAGAGATGGCTGAGGATGCCATCCCTATTGCATAAGGTGCTTTATGTGGATGAAAGGCTTCAAGGAGGAAGGACCAACATTCCCATGGGAGACCCATTTAGTCCGGATGAATTTTGAGCAACGTTCGGAAGGTGGTGTGTGCTTTCACACTGACCGAAGGTCCAGTGCATGAGTGACAGAGTGACAGACAAGTTCAAGATGAGCTCCAACTTCTGCATATTTGACTATTTAAGAGTAATGGGTCCTTTCTGTTTTTTCTCTTTCATTTAATAATTGCTTGCTTAAATTAACATTCTTAAATACACTTCATTTTAATTATATCTAGCGTACGATCTGTTATTTCTTACCAGGGGCAGTAAATCACACAGCATTCACACAAACCGGGGTTTGAGTGAGTGAGACATCCCAACCTCACAGATTTGGTGGGACCAAAGTTGTACACCCTTGATTTATGAAACCTGATAAAAGGCGGGTTTCTCACAATGGAATCCAGTGGCTGTTAGCAAGAGGCTAACGAGCAGGTCTTCCAGAGACGCCGAGCAAAAGGGAGTTTCATAGAGTCTCTGGAAAATAAAACTGAACACCTCAGAGCAAGATTGCAATACCAGAGGGACATCAGGGTCTGCTGTGCACTTTGCTTCATGGAAACACGGCTCACTGCCACCATTTCAGGCATAGAGCTGCAGCCAAAAGTCACCCATTTTAACTATCAGGAGAGTTTTTTGCCATCATCCTGGTAGTGGTGTATATTCCATCTCAGACCAACATCAGGTAGACACTGGAGGAGCTGAGCACTATGACCAACAATCACAACACAGCGCACCTGATGCTTTCCATATCTTTGCAGGGGATTTCAACAGGGCCAGCTTGAAAATGACTCTGAACCACCACCAACGTATAACCTGTGGAAGCAGAGGAGCCAACAAACTTGCCCAATGTTATCCCACTGAAGCAAACAAGAGTTTCCCACCTACTACAAAAGGGCAAAAATTATACCAAGAAAGGCAGGGTGAACTGATTCAATGATTATCGCCCAGTTGCCCTCACATCTACCATGATTTTTTTTTTAGCGTGTCGCACCAGTCAGCCATTCTTGTCTGGCGCGTGGTGTCAGGATTGGTTTCCTTTTGGATTAACCGGGTCACGATATAAACGCTCCTGACTCGACCCTTTATCTACCATGATGAAGTGCTTTGAGAGGTTGGTCATGGCTGGAATCAACTCCTGCCTACGCAAGGACCTGGACTCAATGCAATTTGCCTATCTCCACAATAGATGAAATCTCACTGGCCTTGGATCATCTGGTAATAGCAATACCTACATCAGGATTACAGATCAGTAGTCAATACCATCATACCCTCAATACTTATCAACAAGCTCCAAACCCTGGAGCCACTTGCCTCCCTCTGCAATTGGATCCTTGACTTCCTCATTAGAAGACCGTAGTCAGTGGAGATTGGAAATAACCTTTCCTCATTGCTGACAATCAACACTGGCACACCTCAAGGATGCCCACTACTCAATTCTCTCCACACCCATGATTGTGTGGTTAGGCTCAGCTCAAAATATAGCAATAAATTTGCCGATGACACAACTATTGTATAGGAGTGCGATAGATCATCTGGTTGAGTGGTAGTGCAACAACTTTACACTCAACATCAATAAGCCCAAGACATTGATTGTAGACTCAGGCAGGGGAGGTCAAGGGAACACACACATGAATCTTCATTGAGGGATTAGTAGTGGAAAGGGTGAGTGGTTTCAAGTTCCTGGGTGTCAACATCTCTTAAGATCTATCTTGGGTCCAACATATTGATGCAATTACAAAGAATCCATGATAGTGACCTTATTTCATTAGGAGCTAAGGAGAACTGGTATGTCACCAGAAAGACTCTCAACAAATTTCTACAAATGTACCAAACAAAGAGCATTTTAATTGCTTACGTCATTGTCTGGTATGGCGGGACCACCGCACAGGATCGGAAAAAGCTCTTTTTGCACTATTTATTTTATATCTAAGACTGTATATTATTTATATATACATATAAAGCTGCAAAACAAAAAAATTCATGCCATGGGGTTGCCTATGATATTAAATCTGATTCTGATTCTATTTGCCTTGTACTTTTGTTCTTGGCTATCCCACAATATAACAGATGAGGTATAACTAGTCACTTTAGGTGCTCATATTATCTTGCTATTCGATTCAAGCACAAATAATTGATACTCAACTGCTTGATTTGATGAATCTTTTCTACACAGCTCAGTAACCTGCTCATAAAGCAAAGAAATATGACCCTTTTTCCAGAGGCCAGTTGTCACAGATGGATAAGGTAGTTTGTGTATGGGCTTTATGTAATTTGACCTTTATAGCAAGATTTAATAAAATCTCTTTAAAAATCCTCTGTGGCTAAATAATTAAGGTTTAAGATTCAATTACTGTGCATCTAAGTCAAATGAATTCCTTCAAAAGTGACGTGTATGAGATCTTTTTTCACACTCTGTATTACAGATTATTTCCTCTGATTACTGGCCTCTCAAATGGCCTATTTTCTTAGCTTTGTGATTGACCACAAATTATGTAATAAATGAATAACCTTCAAAATGACACCTTCAAACTCTCACTACTCTTTAATTTAGTTTTTTTTCTTCTGTCCTGGCACATTGCTTGATCACTTGGCTATCAAGAATATAATGATGCAAAAAGGGAAGAAAACTACAGCTCAATAATCACAAACTAATTTGCTACTCATTTGTTTAAAGAGAATGTGTTCCACAATGGTAACAGTTTCCTATTGTCTTCTTGCCAAAGAAATCAAATTATCCCAGGCACAGGAACAATATGGTTTCTGAGAATTTGTTTGAAGAATAGAACACTAATTTAATCTTTTAGTAATTATGACATAGATGTGGTTTTTGGTAGCTGAATATATTTTCCCTGTTTACCTAATTTATCAAGCAGAAAGCCATGCTTTCATTCAATGGAAGTGGCAGCTACCAGTGCACCCAGGCAGCTTCTGTGTATAATGTGTAGGAACTGGACCATTTTCAGCCTAGGAAAATGGCTCACAACCATGTTCTTGAAGGTGGTTATGGTTGAACAAAAACACTTCCTTAACCTTATAAATGAATAAATTCTTCATTTCTCTTAACTACATTTCCCATAGTATCTCATGATTCTCCTGACATCCAAATAATCTTGCAGTCTCAGTTATCAGAATGTATGTAAAAAGCAGAGAGTGGGCCTCTGCTGCCAATTTTTAAAAATATTGTTGGTTTGGGGGTTATGGGGAGCTAACAGATATCCACATATAACAACAAGTTCGGATCAGCCATGACCACATTGAGGTATGAAGAATGTATGAAGGAGTGTTCCAGCCAGTGTTCCTTCCATTTCTTACATTACTGAGTATCTCAAATTCACTTTCCTATCCGTTCTCCATGTCACTTGATGAACAGAAAACTACCAACTAACAGTTAGATATCTATACTCCTCAGGTTAGAAACTCCAAAGATTCACAATCTTCTGAGCGGAAAGCAATTTTCTCCATCCCTTTATTACCTGGATAACTCCATCTCCTTTGTACACTTGCCAAGCAATTCATTTCGACAATAGAGTAGTGGCTGCACACTTCTGAAATCCAGTTCTATTGACTTGGTTTGCTGCTACCAGCAAGGGATGATTTTTCTGAGCAAATATACATTAATACTGTACTCTTTTCCCAGAACAGACATTTACACATTTCAATGTGGTATTCTAAACTTTTAGTATTTTAAACTTCAAAGATCTTCCTTTAATTGCCTTTATTCTTCTGAATTCCTCTTATTAAAAATCAATCCAAAGAATATTTATTGTATCATCTGTACAACAGCCTAACACAAACTAAATACTCTTGTTTAAGTTTCCTATTACAGTGGTCAATTGTACACCATCTGTCATCTCCTTATTCACTCTCTTAGCCTGTCTAAATCATATGCAACTTCTTTGTGCTCTCCTCAGGTCTTAATTTCCCACTTGATTATGTCATTATATTACTCGGGTGCCTTATTTAAACTAGCTAAATTTAAACTATGAACAGTTCTTCCTTGTGTTCACTGTCAATTAAACTTGCCAATCAAAATGACTGACCTCTACCTTCTGTTTCCTAGACATCAATCAAACCTCAGTCTATGCAAATACATTGCAACCAATTACATAAACATTGAATGGCCTCATTCTGTTCCCACGTCTTCTGCAGCAAACCTCTTATCAGATGCACTTCCAAAACCCAAATAAACTACATCCACTGATTCCTCTTAAGCACATCAATAGTTAAAACCTCATAATACTCTAACAGATGTGCCAAAGAATTCCACATTTGGGGAATTTACCAGCAATTCTGATGGATCAAAAAGAACTCATCTCTTCAATTACTTCTTTTAAAACCCGATGTATGGGATCAATTCCTTTACTTATCCAGGACCATTTCTTTCTTAATATTAATTACTCCTTTTCCTCATTCAATCTGATATTTTTTTAATGTACTGCAGTGAAGGCAGGTACAAAATAATAATAATATTGGCAGCCTTCCTTCACACCACATCTCGCAGTGCACAATATATAGCATGCCTGGGTTAAAGAAGCTCACATTTCATAATCAACTAGAAAACAGAATGGTCTAGCTCTTGCTGAAATAAATTGGTGACTAAGCAGATCCATCAGTATTTAGACATTGGACGGCAGTATGTCTACGACATCCAAGCTAGGTTCTGAATTTACTGCCAGATCTGGAATTGTGAAGTTGCCATTTCACTTTTTCTGAAGTCTATTAAGCTCGGAGCCCACCCCTGCCCCCCACCCCGACATTTTTGCTAGTTTAGACCAAGTGCAGGATGTAAGTCCCAATTTACTTCAATAGGTCTTCTGGGGTTTTGGATAAGAGTGTTCCCATCCTTTCAAATGTTTTAGTTTAGTTCTATGTTTTGAATTACAAGTGTCTTTATTCACATTTTAGGAAAAAATGTTTATTTTTCAATTATTTATTTCAATGATAATGGTTTGAAATTGACTTGAATATCAGAGATATCTAGGATATTTAGGATTTTCATAGCCTTGATTGCCAGGAAAGGTAGAGGATGGGACATGTTGACTCTCAAAGCTTCCAAATAGATTTCAGGAGATAGCCACTCGGCTGAGCAAACATCACCTCTAGCACTGAAACCTCAATGGTTGAAGGAAAATCCAGCATTTACAGCTGAATCTTCCTTCATCTACCTTCCTGCCTCCATTTGAGTAAAGATTTTGTAAATCTAAATGATATATGTTTGAAGCAGGAATATAGATTGAGGAAATGCTGAAATAAATGCTGAAATTTCTTTCATCCATTGAGACTTCAGGGCTATAGGGAATTGATGAAGTGGAATTGGGTTTTGATTGCTCTGAAAATAAGCCAGTGCAGACACAGTGGGATAGATTTTTACTTTAACCACCTGGGTAGAAGATACAGTCAATCATTACTTGTAATAAACACGTCCCATTCTTTACTGACCACATGATGAGGGCGTGAATTCATCGACAAATGTCAAATAACACACATCAAAGTTGCTGGTGAATGCAGCAGGCCAGGTAGCATCTCTAGGAAGAGGTACAGTCGACATTTCAGGCTGAGGCCCTTCGTCAGGACTAACTGAAGGAAGAGTTAGTAAGGCAGCATCTCTAGGAAGAGGTACAGTCGACGTTTCAGATTTGAAATCTCTTACTAACTCTTCCTTCAGTTAGTCCTGACGAAGGGTATCGGCCTGAAACGTCGACTGCACCTCTTCCTAGAGATGCTGCCTGGTCTGCTGCGTTCACCAGCAACTTTGACGTGTGTTGCTTGAATTTCCAGCATCTGCAGAATTCCTGTTGTCAGCAAATGTCAAATGATCTGTTGTTATAATTATTTCATAATTTTGTATATTCTAAACCTGTTTTGTGATTTGAAACTCATTGTTATTCATATTTGTTTATTCCTAACCTTCTCCCAAACAAGAACATATACTATCACACCCTGCAATACGTAAATATGCACCCTATCTATTATCTTCAGAGCAGCAATTTGTTATCAGAGCTAATTTACAAAACTGTCTTATCTAAATTAAATATTCTCAATTTAAGAGAGATACTAAAGAGTTTCCAAACATCAAGTAATTGATTTGCTCTAAAAATAGTTGCCCAAATCCCCTCTCCTTTCTGATTAGAGTGAGGAATTTGAATATTAATTGTTTAATCTAAAACCTCATTTCTATATTGATTACCTCAAGTATCTACAGTTTGCTTTGCAATTGCACATGCTAAACTCATTCAGAATGCCATACTGCATTCTGTTTTTGTTTGCATGAAGCTATTACTATATGCATCTGATTAATTTTCTCCAGTCTCATGCTTTAATTTTACTATTTTGGGTTACAGGAACATATCAAATGACCAGAATTTGACCATCAAATACACAGTCAAATAATAAAACAGTAGTGTGTAGATCGATAATATACATCGGATAAACTTGCAGCAGATGTTGCTAAGAAATATCATTTCGAACGAATGAACCCAGGGACTCCTAGTATGGAAGATGATGATCAGAAAATGTGGCACCTCTGTAATTCCAAACATCAGGGGAACTTTGCAAATGAGTGCCACGATGATGATTCTGGAGAGCGGGAGCAGGAAATCGTAATGGAACATGGTTATTGAAGAAAAAATATAATAACAGCCAGATAGCCTTTGTTCAGATCACACAAGACTTCAACATGATTTCATCAAAATCACCCAGAGTGCTGCTGTAATTTTTGTGTAATGCCGTGGAGATTAAGAAACAGTACTGCTAAACTGGAAACTGATCTTCATCATTGTTTCCATTGAACGTGCTTCTTTGGCCATTGACCCTAAGCTAAGATTCAATCAGAATGGCTTTCAGAAGAAGCACACAACAGTAGTGCAAGTACTTGCTGTCCGTAGCATCATCGAGGAAGTCAAGAATAGCAACCTACCAGCCGTGCTTTTGACTCCATTCACCGAGGTAAAATGCTGAAGATCCTGAAAGCTTACTGAGTACCAGACTATCTACTGAGAGCAATAAGAGTCCAGCTATACCAAAACCATGCCGAAAGTTGTATCACCAGATGGAGAAACAGCAGTGTTTGAGCTCCTAGCTGGTGTGCTGCAAGGAGACACTCTGGCACCCTACACCTTTATAATCATCCTTGATTACACTCTGTGTCAAGCTACCAAAGATCATGACAAGCTTGGTTTTACCACAAAACCAGGACGAACCAAAAGGATCAGATCAATTACGCTCACAGATCTTAATTTTGCAGATGACATAGTCCTGCTCTCTGACCAGATGGAGGAAGCACAGCAGCTATTGACAGAAGTGGAAATTGAGTGCAATAAAGTTGGACTTTACCTAAACACTAAAAAGGCAGAGTACATGTCGTTTAACTGCAATGAAGGTACTCTCAAGACCGTAAAGAATGATACCATTAAGTCTTTGTCTTCAAGTACCTCGGGTCAAGAATGATGAGTTCGGAGAAGGACATAAAGATACGGAAGCCGCTGGCGTGGAGGGCTATGAGCGACATGAAGGAAATCTGGAAGTTGAACCTGACCAGAGGGCTTAAAAAGAGGATCTTCATAGCAGTCATAGAGTCCATTCTCACGTACAGACGTGAGACGTGGACACTCACTAAGACTATGCAAAAGTCTCTAGATGGTTGCTATACACGAATGCTCCGGATGGCTCTTGATGTGAGTTGGCAACAGCACATGATGAACGTTGAGCTCTATAACGACCTTCCGATGCTCTCCACTAAAATCGAGACAAGAAGACTGCAACTAGTGGGGCACTGTCTACACCACCCCGAGCTACCTGCCAGCCTAGTCATCATATGGGAGCCCAAGCATGGGAGGATGAACCCTGGGCACCCTCCCAAGATTATGGTCAACACGCTCCTAGAAGACAGCGGCGCGGCTAATGTAGATGAACTGAACACACTGATGAGGGAGAGGGAGAAGTGGAGAGTCCATCATTGTGCCAGACGCCGGCCCTCTAGGCCTGAGTCGACGTAGTAGTAGTACTTCTTCACTGAAGTATGAAAGTTTTAAGTTTTAGCTTCATATTTGTCATTTAAACTATTTTATGCCTGAATTTAATTAATTCAAAAAAGTCAGTAGGGACTGTGTACTCTGTTTTATATATTACACTTTGCAGCTTAATCAAGTACATTTTTTTTCTTGTGTCAATAAGTTCTATATTGTTTGACAGCCTCTAATACACATTTTGCAAGTGGCCAAATGTGACAGATAGGAAATTCTTTGAAATAAGTTTCTAAAAAAAATAATAAACCAGTTAACTTCTCAAACTTCTTCAACACTAACCATTAAACCTAGTTTGATACTGAATAAATAACACTTTTGAAGTATGATGATGTACAATTTTAGCAACATATTAAGAACAAGTTGCAGCATTCATTTTAATAGAAGGCAGCAAAAGACAACACACAGTTAACACACATGGTTAATCTCTTGCCACAAACTTACTGAGTTTAATCCCACTGGACTGTAGTCTGATTTACCATTGGATCTAAACTGTGCATTAATGCCTCTTAAAAAGCAAATTCACAACAATAACCTAAATTTAACTAGCAAGTAAAAGTTACTTCAAAAATTTGGTTGGAAGTAGAAAGGAGAACAGAATAGAATCTGCTATTGTATTTCACGAATTATCAAACTAGGTAGTGGTGCCATTTAATATCATGTCACTATAAATGAAATTTATGATCTTTTGCATTTTAAAGATATACAATTCTATTAAGTACAGTACTGGACAAGTATCTATTATTTTTAAAGAGCTATCTATGTATGCTGCCAGTGTGCTATTTATCCACAAGTTATGCCCATTGTGTAACATTTTCTCTGGGAAAAATCACCATCAAATGCTGGTGGATGATGTACAGTATGGTTTGTGTGAGATCTCATACTGCTTGAATTATAAGTGGAATTTCCTCTTGCTTAACGTAATTGGAAAGGGGGAGATTCTGCCTAACACTGAGCATGTTCAATCTCACAGGAGTGTCTTTTCAATTTTCATGACTTTCAAATCTCCTGCTAAATTTATGCTCTTTATAATCATTATTTTCAAAATATTATTCTTGAAGCATGAAGGTGCTATTAAGTGTTTTAGATATTGATGCAAAACTAACAGGAAATGGAAAGATATATATTTCCATTTGGCTGTTTATATCACAGCTGTGCTTCATCAAAAACAACTGTGGTCAGTAGCATTACAAGTTGAGAAAGTTCAGCATTATACTGAGACTACAAATGCAGAAACATGGACTTTAAATTTAACCAGAAGGTGAGAACGCCTGTTGTATCCGAAACATTTAGGGATCAGGAGACCCTATTGATCTGTTCTGCAATCATATAAATAACACTCATGATAATTTCACATTTGTCCAGATTCATTGACTGGTCCATGTGCAAGTTTCAGTTTGGTGACAGAAGACTACAGCTGTAGACCCAAGAGATGGGTGGGGGGTGGGGGTGAGGCTTCCTCAGCAATCAGGGATCAGCAGTCAAACTGTGATTTAAAGAGGCCCACGGGCTCTTTATGAATCAGGTGGGAATTCGAACAGAAGTAATTTCTGAAAATTCAACTTGGCTTCTACTGGCCAAATGGTGTCATTTGTTATGGTTGAATTATTGGACTACAGATAGTCCCTTCAAACTAATGTTGTGTTGCTGTTGCAATGATGTAATTGTGCTGAAATGTTTGACTATTAAATAGGCAATTGTTTTTATGGTGGTCCTCCCAACGGGTTATCAAAACATTATAGGAAGGTTTGCATGTGTACAGTATGTGTGAGAATATATGTGAGTGAGTAACTTGGGGGGAGGGGGGGGAGGAGTATGTAAGTTTTTAGTGTGGCACTGTATTTAAGATTTTAGTCCAGTCAAGAAGTATAACATGATATTCAGCCCTTCTGTCTGGTGTTAGTATTGAAAGGTGTTATCATTTCCATTCAAAAACTTACTATCTTCACTCTGTGGCCTGGAGTTGCGGAGATTTCCCACGTACATTCTTTGCGACTGGGATATTTATCTGGCCAGTTGGGACTAGTGATGGTGCCAGTGGCACTGTAAATCCAGTGTTCACATTCAGCTGAGGCAGAAAGTAATACCAGCAGTTAGTTCAGTAGTAGAATGAAATTATAGCCAAGATCACAATATAGTATACGCAAAATATACTTGTACATAAACAGTCCCAAGAAAAGCTGAAATTAGTTATCAATATGCAGCATATTAACAGAAAAGATTTAATCAGTAGCAGATAGCTAGTGTGAGATGTTCCTTGAATCTTAGTGAATAAATACCTCTTATATTTACTTTCTTGTATCTCAGTAGAAACTCAGATGTCTTTTTTAAAAATAACTGTAAAGAATAACTTGTCACAACATAATCAGAAAACACAGTTTCAGTATCTTGATTTGTTCTTTTTGCTTTTTCATTGGATATCATTGAATTTATTAGGAATACTATATTGTTAATAAGATTACATGAAAAGAACGCTTGTGATCTTCCACTATTTACCATTACCTGCAGATTTTATTCCACTGATTGGAATCCATTAATCTAAATAGGTATGGTCAATTTCAGGAGCATTGTATCTGAATTGAAGCAGTTGTACACACATTTTAATCTCCCAGGTCACCTGCAGACTGGGTACAATACTCAAGACAGCCTAGCTCCGGACTAGGGATTACATGTAGCTAAACACCCCTCGGTCATTATCAGGATTGTGCATCTTCAGAACAGGTCGTTTGCCAGTTGAGTCAACAAAATTCCCTGTCTGCATCGACACAAACAAATAGATTGGTCCTTCCTAGCTGCATTTGGTCAGAAGCAATACAGAAGCAGATTACAAGGCTAGATTGATTGGTTGCTCTAGGTTACATTTCCCAGTAATTATAATTGCTGAGTGCATGGGAAGCAGTCAGCACTGTTCCCCAACACACATCAAAGTTGCTGGTGAATGCAGCAGGCCAGGCAGCATCTGTAGGAAGAGGTGCAGTCGACGTTTCAGGCCGAGACCCTTCGTCAGCACTGTTCCCCACTACACTTCAATATGAACAAAGCTTTTGCCATGCAGATACTTGCAATTCTCAGATTTAAAATAGGAAAAGGCAGGCCAGAGATTCTTTCTATCTGATTTTGTCTTCATTGCACCTTGTGGTACTATGCAGCTGATCACTATAGGCTTTATCCATTGCTCTATGCACCATACATCTGTTCCCCACCGAACACTCAATTCTCACCCGTGGCTCCAAATAACTGTTTGTACGCAACAGCAGCCATACCCCAGTACACCACTTTGACAGGCGGACTAAACCAGGTGAGGGTAGCCAGTGGGCTTCATATCCTAGTGACAGGGACATTCCTGCCCTAGCACATGAAGTCAGCTCCGGCAGATTGGGTGGATGAGATCGACAATGGGATCCAATGGCCAAGGGAGGCGGTTCTACAATGTTTCGTGGAGAGTGAAGGGCATGCCAGAGCACAGAAAACGTCATGGTCATCCACTTCAACCAAGGAAGACCGCAGTCTGTGATGACTACTCGTACCACTGGACCCAGACTTCCAAAGTTGAGAGAGTGCAACAGCTTTTCCACTTTATAAACTCTCCAGTACAGGTCTTGATATGACAACCAACTAAGAAACACCATACTCCTTCATTCACTGACCAACATTCTCCATTGGCCAGGGCTCAAAATTTCAAATTATTTACTCTTGCTTCACCCCTGCCTCTTATAAATGGACTACAGTACATCAGGCCCCTTAACTATAACTTATGGCTCTCCTTAATCAGGACACGTTGCTATCTGCTCCTGATGGACAGGGTGGCACTTAGCTGCAAGCAACAGGAGGACCAGTCCACCAGCATCTTTTATCATTTATGGAGGAGATAAGAGCAGACAACCTGGAGGAGAATGCTGCCTGACCTCTTGCATATTTCCAGCATTTTCTGCATTTCTACAATGGAACAAGCAATTTCTGAGAATAGCCATTGTCAGGTCCAGAAACAATGAAAATGAAGGCACTTGCATGCCTAGTCCTCCTTCACTCATTCCACAGCATCTTCTACCTCTCCTAATCTTCAGATGGTTTATGTATGAACTCGCTTTCTCCCTTTCCTCAATATTTTTCCATGTTTATATCTCTTCCTCTATTTTTGATGTCTTAACAATGGAAACACTGGAGAAAAAGGAAGGATACGGTAATTCAATCTTCCACTCAGCCACTCGACAGAGGGGGAAGCTGTAAAGGTCCAGAGGAATCAATATGTGTAGAGAGTAGTTCACCAGTAGTACATTCAGAGAAGAATTTCAGTGGTCCATGCAAGATGTATCAATGGCAATAGTGGAGACACACAAGAGAATTTGAAGTTGCTGGAAACCTTGAACACAGAATATTGGAAGAACTCAGCACATCAGGCAGCCCCTGTGTTACCTCCATAGCTGCTGAGTGACCTCATTTCCTTCAAAATTCCGTGTGTTGCTTAATGGCTGTAATATTGAAATGTTCACTACGCCAGTAAAAATTATGCAGTCTGAAAGGTGATAAGAAATTCAATCATAATTTGCGAAGAACTTGGACCAGGTCTTTGCAATATGGACCAGCTGTCAACATTGTGGGAAGCTACAGTATATAACAAGATGTTGTCACAACTTGAAGTATAGTCAAGGAGCTGAGTGTTGCTTAACATACTAATCCAGGAGAATAGAGAATCTCAACTGTTACAACTCTAGGGAAACATCTCACATGAAGCCCTGGAGAAGCACAGATTCACAGGGTAAACTAAAAATGGAATGGAGTGACTAGTTTAATTCTATATTCATTATGCAAGGGCTAAGGTTGGTAAATCTGTTTGTTTATGCCAGGGGTTCCCAATCTGGGGTTCGCAGACCCCTTGGTGAATGGTACGAGCCCATAGCATAAAAATGGTTGGGAACCTCTGGTTTATGCTTTTGCTGATGATTTTATTATTGATTGAAAGAGGATGCCATGATTATCTATAACAGATGAATGGTAATGAGTACAAAACTGTGGCAAGAGAGAAGGCAATAATGTCACTTAGGTATTAGTTTATCTTGCAAAGCTGAACAGAAAAGATTAAATCACAGCCTCCTGTGACCCTGATTGCCAGTGAAATCTGTCCTGGCACACTTGCATAAGATTCTTGGGATCGCTGCCAATCTGCTGGAGGTGGTTTTTCAAGTTTGTCAAAGCTGTTGTGCGTCAGTTCCACATATAAAAGGTTGCTTGGTAAATTTATAGTTTTCCATTCCATCCACATGAATTTGTATTCCACAATACTTCCTCACTATTGATAATGTTTCCATTCACAAGAATCTCAACACTGACCCAAGGGCACTGTTGGAAGTGTGACAGGCAGCAATGCCAAGCTGGAAACATCTTCCTATAAATCTCATTGAAACTTCTGGGTATCCAATGGCTACTGTGAAAGGGCAGTTGGAGTCCAGGGAAGACTGAAGGATGTCTAGGAAAGACTGGATGACTGCAGGAAAGCCCACACTAGGAGTGGGCCGTTAGTCATCCAAACCACTATCTCTTATAGCGGAGAGACCCATCAATGACTGCGAAGACGAATAAGAGAAGATAACCTGAAGGCCCTCTGAGAGGCAGAACGAAAGTTGGGCCCAGAAGGATGGAATACATGGCAATGACCAGAACGAATGTAGACAGTGAGATTAAGACCCTTTGGAAGTGCAGGCGTGGACAGGAGAATGTGACAACATATAGGGGGCTATGAATCCATCAGGGAGAATGAAGCACAGCGAGAAAGACCAACAGTAACCTTGCACTGCTGCAGCAGACCAGACAATAGGGACCCAAAGTCAGGTAGAAGATCACAGAGCTGAAGGATCTAACATTGCTGGAGGTGATTTGTTGGTAGGGAGGGAAGGCCCAACAATGGAGGGTTAACCCCCACCACCCCCCCAAGCACACAAACACATGTGACATCCCTTCATCTGTGCAGCCATGCCACAAAGCTAAGAGGATGAAACTAGGAAGGAGGCACAAGATCAAGTGGCCACAGGTGAACAAAGTGGCTGAGGCTGGAAAGGGACCTCAGCACAATCCTAGAACATGCACTACGTGGCTGAGTGGAAGCCAAGCTTGTGTAGAGACAGATTTGGCAAAGTTGACATCAAGTGAGTTGATGCTCTGAGAAAAAGGAGAAAGGGAGGAGGACATGGAACAGCTAGTATGAAGGCGACATCAGCTGAGGAAGAACTGGAAGGCGGAGGCGAAGGTGGACTTGAGGCTGTGGAACAATGTGAAGCAGAAGCTGCGAAGGGCAGAGTACATTTGTAAGAAGGGAGGGAGAGGGAGAGGGAGGGAGTGGGGAAAGGAGGAGGGTGAGGAAGGAGGAGGGGGGAGAAGGGAGTAGGGATGGGGAGGGACAGGGTGTTAAAAAAAAAAAAAGCAGTTTATCCCATCAGAGTGGCAAAGAGCTGTGCTGGTGTTCATCCCCAAAGAACAAAACTCCAGCTCCATCAACCAGTTCAGGAGCATTGCACTGTTGAACGTCGAGAGGACGTCATGGCTAAGAGGGTGACCAGCTCCCTCATGGGCAATGCATAGATTGACACCAGCTGCCAGGAGGCAGGAGTTCCAGGTTTCCCAGCATGCATCATTGATATGGGACCCGATCCAACGAGCCAAGCATGAGAAAGGTAACCGACACATTGTGTAGCTGGATCTTGTGAATGCCTATGGATCTGTCCCTCACCAGTTCATCAAACTTGCAATTGAGTTCTTTTACATTCCTGACTGCATTAGAGGCTGGAACTTTGATTACTTCAGTAACCTGCAGATGGGCTTCTCTTTGAGACTTTACAAGGAGGTGGCGGCATCTCAAAGTAGGTATCACAATGAGGTGCTCCATCTCTCCCATCCTGTTTGTGGCAGCCTCCAAGATCATTCCTATTGGAGCGACGCAGGTGGTTGGAGGGATAAATCTACAGTCAGGATAGAGGCTTCCTCCACTGAGAAGCTACATGGATGATGTCACAAACGTTCTTCCGACAGCCGCATGCACAAGGCGGCTGCTGAAGGGGCTGGAGGAGCTAGTGACATGGACAAGGATGAAGATCAAGCCCTCCAAGCCACAAAGCTGTCCCCTCTGAAAAGGGGTCAAAAGCGACAACATCACTTTTGTTACAGTGCGCAAGGAAATGCCATTGTTGGCCAGGCAGCTCATCCAAAGCCTTGGGAGGCAGTACATCACAGAGTTCACTGACAAGCATATGGGAAAAGTAGCACAGAAACAGCTAACAGAGGGCCTGGTCAGAATTGACCAGAGCCAACTACGCAGAAATTATGAAGTGTGATGCTACCAGTTCACTCTGTACCAAAGGGGTGATGTGGCCCCTGAAAAAGTGTAAAATTCCCTCATCCACAGCCAGTGGGATGGATGGGATAGCCAACTCATCCATGTGGAAGGGGCTGGGGAGTCTTGGTATATCTCAGACCCTCACCTCTTTGGGAAAAGCATGTTGCACCTGCCATGGAGATCCATCAGCCTGGGGTACAAGCAGGAGAAAACCTGACTGGTCATTGAGCTGAGGAAGTCCACCAACCTGCTGGTGAGGGGCACCACCGCCCCAGTCCATACCGGCTGTAAATGGAGAGGCCATCAGCAGGCTGCAGCATCCAGAGGTTCCCGGCAGAGTCCAGGCTAGACATGCAGGACTTGGCTGGGGAAGGCAAATGTTTCATATCCAAGGCCTCGAAGAAAGAGATGAAAGCCTGGTAGTGGAGGAGGTGACAAGGACAGAACAGGAGAGCTACAGGGTGAAGGCAGTGACACAGGTCCACCAGGGAAGATGGAAAACACGGGAGGCTACCATCCACAGGTCATTCAGTTGATCTGACCTGTGGAAGGTCCCAAGCCAGAATCAGCTTTCTCATCAGGGCATCGCCCTGCCCCTGAAATCTTCACCAGTTCACCACATTCATAGTTTTCTTTGCAGGTGTCAGCTCAGCCATCTATTTTATGGAGAAAAGATCCATTACAGGATTGGAAGGAATATTTTATTGCTCCAGTGATGAGGACTTGTTTCCTATGTTGTACCACAGTGGGGATTCTGTCTGACAGGAAACTTACAGTGAGAATTCATCTGCAGACAATTTAACAGCTGTTGTAGTTACTGGTGCAGATGTCATTAAACTTGGAGCACAACAATTACCCATCACATGTTAAAAGACTTTGCAGGAAGCTTCCCAAGTTAGTTTTCAATTCTTTGCAATTTTTTTCAAATATTATGAATAAATGTTGGGGATGCATGGTGGAATTTCAGCCTCAATCTAACTGTCTGAATTCCTTTTTTATTAAATGGAAAATCAAAGGCCACACAAGTAGCTGCCAGTATTGCCCAAATGAATTTTTTCAGATTCTCCAGATGGCGCTCACGCAGTGAGGTCACTTCTCGGCTTCGCTCCATTACTTTTTCATTTTATATCTATGATCACCTTTATTTAATTTTACTTTTAAGTTTGGATTTTGAACTTCGAAGAGCTGAGTAGAGAACCAGCTACAAAACCGAAAGTTCGAAACTCTAAACCTGCAAAAGATGCCGATGGTGACGGAAAAAAGAAACCCGATCCTAAATATCCTGAGATAACTTATGAATTGTTGATGAATTTGTTTCAGGATCTGCTGATGAAATACGCCGAAGCTTTAAAGAAGAGATTACGGCAATTTTGCAAATTTTTGGTGCGCTTGACCATCAAGTTCAACAGCAACAAAACACTATCACTGAACTGAAGGAAGATGCACGAAAGAAAGATGCAAAAATCGAGAGCTTGGAACAAAAAGTTTCTTGACAGATAAACAGCTGGAGAGTCTTAAATTCAAGATTACTGATTTGGAAAACAGATCCAGAAGAAAGAACTTACGTTTAATTGGCCTCCCCAGGGGAGTTGAGACAGGAGACCCTTCAGTATTCTTCTCGAAACTTTTAAAGACTGCGTTTAGCTCTGAATTCCCGGATGATCCGCCATTGCTTGACCGTGCTCACCATATTTTTTGGAATAAATCAGATTCTCGAGCTAAACCGAGACCAGTAATTATCCGATTTCATTATGTTCATGTTAAAGAGCAACTCATACGAGTAGCCCGATGGCAGGGAATGATTAAATTTTAAAACCATCAATTCCGGCAGTATGAGGACTTTAGCCCTGAATTAATGAGAGCGCGATTAGCTTTCAAACCTCTGATGATGGAATGCTACCAAAATGATCTTAAACCAGCGTTACTGTATCCTGCCCGCTTAAGAATTTCTCCTCTGAACAGCCTGCGACTTTTTTTCAACTCTACAAGTGCTGCTCGAAGCTTTCTGGAAGAACTTGGATCAGCCGCCATGGTTTAATTAATATAAGATCCTTGTGATATTGGTTTTGCCTTTTAATTTTTTTTCCAATTTCTATTAATCATACGATTCATTTTTGAAGATTGATTTTTATAAGTATAAGACTTTTTGTTTTGATTGGAAGTGTTGGTATTCTTTATACTTAATTTTACCATTATTATCAGTTATTTTCTATATTTTTAAAATAATGTATGAGGGGGAATGTTATGTTTTTTTTCCCTGTGGCATAATCAAGATGGCATTTTGTTTTTTTTCTTTCTATTATACCTTTGTTTTTTTTTACCGCACCATCTTTTTGGGTTCTTCTCCCCATAATACTTTTCTTCCCAGATACGACTTTTTTTAATACTTAACTGTTTTGCCTTACAGATATTTTACATTGAATAATATGTATTGGTGTCTCTTTTCTTTTGATTTTATTAGCATGTTAGTGATTATAATGCTAAGGTATTTTATTTTACTGTATTTGTTAAGTTTATTGTTTTTTTTCGCTGTTATAGCGTAGTTTTTTCTTAGGTGGTCTTTTTACCAACATATATTTGGGAGCTGCCTTCTGGAGAAATGGGGGTAGATTTAGTCTTAGTTAGCTTTCTAGCCTCTCTTGGCTTAGTTTTAGGGTTCTTGGGTGGTGGGCGGGGGGGTCTTTTCTTTTTTCATGGGGCTAATTCTGAACTACAACAATGTCTGCTTTGTCGCAACTTCCGTTTCCTTCCCGAATGCTGGTTCCTCTTCTGGTTACATGGGTTTATACTCTGGTTAACCCTTTATATACCAAAAGACTGATTGATTGACATGGCTCAGAGGATTAACTTTGTTTCTTGGAATACAAATTGACTAAACCATCTGATTAAAAGGAAAAAGATTTTTAAAGTATTCCATAGAATGAATGCTCATATTATTTTTGCCCAAGAAACTCATGTGGAGAAAGAAGATAATCAGCATTTTTTTTTAAGCTTTGGAAGGATTAGCAGTATTACTCAAACTCCAAAGCTAAAGTGAGAGGAGTTTCAATTTTCATAGCTTCTTCATTGCATTTGTCCATCACAACACCTTTTCTGACCCAAATGGTAAGTTCTTGTTAAGTACTGGTCTACTTTTTAATAAGAAAGTTGTTATGGTTAATGTTTAAGCCCCGAATGTGGATTACCCTGAATTTTTTAAACAATTATTTACCTCCTTTCCTAATTTAAATGATCATGTGTTGATAATGAGGGTTGACTTTAATTGTTGCTTAAATCCTTTGATGGATAAACCTGTACCAACTCTGGCACTACCGAATAAGTCGGCCTCTCTTATCAATTCATTTTTGATCGATTCTGGAATCTCGAAGATTTAGAGATTTCTACATCCCAAGGATAAGGAATTTTCTTTCTTTTCAGACATACATCATACTTATTCGAGGATTGACTATTTTTTTATAGACTCTTGTTTAATTCCATCTGTAATTGAGAGTAACTATGATATCATTGTCATATCTGATCATGCACCATTGAATCTCTCTATTAAGTTATGGGATATACCTTCTAATACTAGACAATGGCGTTTTAATTCCAACTTACTTCAAGATTCAGATTTTGTAAAATTTATCAAGGATCAGATTGACTTTTTTTTAACCAATACTATGGATGAAATTTCCAGCAGGGTTATGTGGGATACTTTTAAAGCTTATATCCGCGGTCAGATTATTTCTTACTCGGATGGATTGAAAAAACACATTAAGAATGAAATATTGGTGTTGATTGACAAGATTAAAGACATCGATAAATAATAAGCTATTGCTCCCAATCAGGAGCTTTACAAACAGAGAGTTGAACTTCAAATGGAACATAGTTTAGTTTTAACATCGTCAATAGAAAATCAATTAATGAAAACAAGAAGTGAGTTTTATATACACAGTGATAAATCTGGTAAATTATTAGCCAATCAATTAAAAACAGCCCTGGTTAAATGTCAAATTAATAAGATTTGTAAACCTAATGATATTTCAACAGTTGATCATGATGAGATTAATAATTCTTTTCAAGAATTTTATATATCTTTATATCAGTCAGAATTTCCTCATGATCCCTGGGAGATGCAAGATTTTTTTTTAGCAATTTGAACTTGAACTTTCCGAAATTAATACACGACGAATGTTTAAAGTTAGACACACCTATCACGGATGAAGAAATAATGGGTGCTATTTCTTCAATGAATTCTAGTAAATCACTCAGCCCAGATGGTTATACAGCAGAATTTTTAAAGTTTTTCTCTTCTATTCTTTCTGCCCAGTTGTGTAGAGTCTTTAGGGATGCAATTATTATAGGTAAACTGCCACAATAATTTTATGGAGCTTCCATTTCCTTCATTTAAAAAAAAATAAGGATTCTACTGAATGTGCATCATATAGATCGATATCTTTATTGAATGTTGATTCCAAAATTTTTTCTAAAATACTAGCATCCAGGTTAGAAAATTATTTCCGTGGATCAAACTGGATTAATCAAAAATCGCTACTCATCTTTTAATATTAGGAGATTAATAAATATTATTTATACTCCTTCACTGAGAACTCCAGAATGTGTTATCTCACTAGATGCTGAGAAAGCTTTTGACAGAGTTGAACGGCCATATTTATTTACTACGCTTGAGAAGTTTAATTTTAGCCCGATATTTATATCCTGGATTAAACTGATATATCATACTCCCTTCGCTTCGGTTTTGACTAACAATCAAATCTCCCTTTTTTCAGCTATTTTGTGGCACTAGACAGGGTTGTCCTTTAAGTCCTTTATTATTCGATATTGCTTTAGAACCTTTAGCAATTGCAATTCGAGATTCACAAAAAACATTTTTGTTATTACTCGTGGGAAGGAGATACATAAGTTATCATTATATGCAGATGATTTACTATGATATATGTCTGACCCAGAAAAATCCATTCCTGCAACTTTATCCTTGTTGGCTAAGCTCAGTAAATTTTCTGGTTACAAACTGAATCTTAATAAGAATAAACTTTTTCCGTTAAATATGATGGTTCCAATTTACAAATGTTTACTATTTAGATTAGTTACTGATCAATTTACTTATTTAGGAGTTAAAATTGCTAAGAAGCACAAGGATTTATTTAAGGTTAATTTTTTACCCTTACTTGATCAGATTAGAGGTTTGATAACTAAATGGTCACCAATGTTTTTGTCATTAATTGGTTGGATCAACACTGTTAAGATGATTATTTTACCTAAGTTTCTATATTTAGTTCAAGCATTGCCAATTTTTATTCCAAAATCCTTTTTTGATAATGTTGATTCAAAAATTTTCTCACACATATGGCGGAATAAAAATCCTAGATTAGGTAAAAGACACTTACGAAGCCCAAAAAAGAGGGTGGCTTAGCATTGCCAAACTTTAGATTTTACTATTGGGCGATTAATATTCATTATTTAAAATTTTGGACATGGAATTGGGATACAGTTCCAAGTCCACAATGGGTCAAGCTTGAATGTAATTCTGTTTCAGGATTTTCATCGGGTTCTATTTTAGGGACCCCACTTCCTTTTGATTTTTCTAAACTGGACAAACAAATGAATATCCCAATAGTTAAATATACTCTTCGAATATGGTTTCAGTTTCAAAAATTTTTTAGACTGAATCAATTCATTTTAACTAGCCCTATTATATCTAACTTTCTTTTTCAACCTTCTTTTTTTGGATCAAGCATAACTGGTTTGGAAAACAAAGGGTATAGCACATTTTTCTGATTTATTTTCAGATAATTGTTTTATGTCTTTTGAACAATTATCTAATAAATATAATTTACCTAGATCACATTTTTTTTTAGATATTTACAGATCAGAAACTTCTTAAATACTGTTCTTATTACCTTTCCGATTTCATATTCCGCTGATATATCGGGAAAAAATTTTGGATCTAAACCTTTTTCAGAAAGGTTCAATAGCAATTATTTATAATATGATAAGCAAAATAAATCCAGATGTTTCCAATACAATTAAGGATGACTGGGAAAGGGAACCTTACCTTACCTTATCTACTGAGAAATGGCAAAAAAATTTTCAATTAGTTAATTCTTCCTCTATTTGTGCTAAACATGCATTGACACAGTTTAAAGTTGTACATAGGGCTTGTATGTCTAAGGATAAATTAGCTCGTTATTACTCTCATATAAACTCTATATGTGATAGTTGTCATTCTGAGATAGCTTCATTAACTCATGTATTTTGGTCTTGCCCTTTATTGAAGAAATATTGGGATGATATTTTTGATATTATTTCCACTGTCTTGAATATCGATTTACAACCTCACCCTATTATTGTCATTTTTGGTTTACCAATGATTGAAAAACATCATTTGACCTCTTCAGTTTGTCAGATGATTGCTTTTGTTACTTTAATGGCTAGAAGATCTATACTATTGAATTGGAAAGAGATTAATCCTCCTACAACATTTCATTGGTTTTCTCAAACTATATCTTGTTTAAATCTAGAAATAATTAGAAGTGTTATTTTTGACCCATCTATTAAATTTGATGAGACTTGGAGGCCATTTATTCAATACTTCCACATGATGTAATTTGACCCTTGCCAAATCTATTTCGTGATTTCAATATATGGGGAGAGGAGCAGAAGTGGTGACACTATTGGTTCTATCTGAGGTATCATAATAGCCCTTACTTTTCTTTTTTTTTTCCGTAGTTTTCTTTAGTTTGGGTAAATTAGTTTTTTTTTTAAAGAGGATTTTTTTTCTTTTTCTGTTCTTTTATGATATTTTATATTTTATGTATAATCTTTATATGTTTTGTTGTTAATCTGTTTGATTTTGGGATGTTTTTAACTATGGGTTACCTGACTGTAAACATTAATAATTATTATCAATTAACATAATCCCAATTACTATCTACTTACTCTTTGTAATGTGATTGATGTTGAAACTAATAAAAAGATTGAAAAAGAAAGAAAGAAAGAATCTTAAGGGAGCTCACTTCAAACTCATTCAATTAAATATTTTGTGTTTTTACAAGGGAACAAGAGAAAAATTAAACCAGGATATTTCAAAGATGTTATTGTTGTTCAATAACTCTCTAAGATGTAAAAAGTGACTTGTTTCTAAATGTAAACACGAGGAATTCTGCAGATGCTGGAAATTCAAGCAACACACATCAAAGTTGCTGGTGAACACAGCAGGCCAGGCAGCATCTCTAGGAAGAGGTACAGGGCCGAGACCCCTCGGTCCTGATGAGGGGTCTCGGCCCGAAACGTCGACTGTACCTTTTCCTAGAGCTGCTGCCTGGCCTGCTGCTTTCACCAGTATCTTTGATGTGTGTTACTTGTTTCTAATATGGTTTTCAATAATTCATAACAGGATATTAATGGAACCCCTGTTAAATTGATAATGCAATGTTCACCACTGGCCGTTCATAAATTTCACAAGGGCGGTTAAGTAAATGAAATTTCACTGAACAAGTGGTGTTATCTTCTACGCACAAAATACTCTGCAGATGCTGTGGTGTTGTGGGTTTTATCTTCTGAAGACCATAAGTACACAACAGGTGTTAAGGGATCCTCCCAATTCACATCAATGGAAAAATACATTAGTCAGTTCAGAATGCAAGCAATTAATAGCTACTTCCCAAAGTTACATTTTGAAAATAATAATCAAATACAGTGGACACATTAGGACCGATACATTTTGGCCCAATTTAGCAGCTGCCCCAAATAGCCAAAGTTTCATGGAAATAGTTAAAAACATATAACAAAGACAAAATGCCACTTAACTGTGCAACAGATTATGAATTTAAATGAAATACCAAACAAAGTAGAACATTGCATATGTACTATAAAACTGTGTATTGGTCCTGATAGTTCTCGACAGCAATTCGTTCAGTGTATGCTGCCATGTATGGGGTGCCTAGGGAGGGGTAGCATCTCTGGTGATGGGGCTTGTCATGTCCATTCTGGCACAACTCACTTACCTTTGGTCCCCACAGGACACTCAGCCCTCACCTGTAAAGTAGCTGTTTGCATGTGACAGCAGCCATGGCACTTCAACAGGCGGGCTAATTAAGAGGAGGGGAGGGGAGCTGGCGGGCCTCATACTCTGGTGAGACAGGGATATACTTGTTCTGGCATGTGATGTCAACTCCAGAGGAATGGGTAGATGAGATCAACGGTGAGATCCAACAGCCAGGAAGGAGCTTCTGCAATGCCTCATAGAGAGCGAAGGGCTTTTCCACTTTAAAAACACTCCTGCACAGGTTTTACACATTATCAGAAAACCAACACACTGCCCTGTCCTTTGGATTGACTGTAAGTGAACAAAATTAGTGTAGACTCCAAGTGCAGATAATGGACTGTCTTCATACAATACTTTCAGCGATTGTATCCTCCAAATCTTCATTTTCATTGGAACGTTCAAGATGACCGTTGTATGTTAGAACTCTTTGGAGTTCTTAACTTGAAATAATTAAATTTTTTCATTTTCACTCCCAGCCGTTTCTGGCATCTCTAAGTCTGAATGCTTGGAAACCACTGTGAGCAAAATGGTTCTGAATTGTCTATCTGCTTATTTCTCTCCAATTATCAGTGACAAAAATCACTGCTTTTTGAATACAAACCACACAACTGATAATATTTAAAAACCGTTCGCTCTAAGCACGATGTAGTGTCTAATGGAGTGCAATTGACACTGTTCGGCAACAGTCTCCTGCCCTAGTAACTGGCACAGTGTCTCAAATAAATGCAGGGAATCCTAACTATTTTCTTGATTAGTTTTTGTTATTTAAGAGTTGTTCCAACTAAGTGTGCCCCAATTAACTGTTGGACAAATTAAGCAGGATCTACTGTGTTTGCAGATATTAGAAATCTGAAATAAAAACAGAAAATGCTAGAAGTACTTGGAATATGATGAGTGTCTGCGCGAAAAGAAATAAAATTAGCATTACAGGAGCATTACCTTTCATCAAAACTGATATGAGATCACTGACCTGAATTTAACTTTGCTTCCTTCTCCACATTTTGTTCCCAGGATTTCTACTTTATTTCAGATTTCCAACCTCTGCAGTATTTAGCTTTTAAGCAGCTGAGAGTAATGCCCTGAGTTATTCTAGCAGTTCATTTTTTGGTTTAAATATCAAATAAACTTGTTTGTCCAAACAGTCAAAGCCAACACATACCTTCTTTGCAATCATGTTTGTTTTCATGTAGTACAAATCCATTTCGACACTGGCAAACGTAACTGCCTATTGTATTGACACACTCATGTTGACAGCCTCCGTTGTCTTTGGAACATTCATCTTTATCTGTGAAGAGATCAAAGGGGGATCATGCAATTAACAGTACATTTACAAATCCTTAACCCCAAACACAGAGCAAGAATTAAATATGCCAATGTGCGTTCATCCAGACCAAGGTAAACTAAAGTATAGGCCTGAGTGTCCATGATACCTTCTACTTTAGCTGTACCCATTCATTATTAAGCTTGCACTTTCCCCTACAATTGCCAATCCATCAAGCAAGCACAGAAAGATACTTTGGATTCGGCAATGGGTCCAAGCCGTTGATAGTCACCTCAGCAAGGCTTAGCCCTGCACTGTAAACCATCTGTAATTTAAAAGTGCGCGGCAGTGCATTATGCTTGAATGAATCTGGAGATTTCGGAAACACACAGGTTAAGCCAGCAGTTAAGAAATATAAGAAATTAACCTGTTTTCTGCAAACAGAGGAACTCAAGGAATTATATTAGTAAAAATTTCACTCATGTGAACTAATTCTTTAAAAAAAGATATAATTATGTTAGAGTCGAGCAAAGGTTAGCACAGAAGATACAAGTCCTTGGAATCTACATAACAGACACAAACTCACTGCAGGGAAGAAAAGCCATAATAATATTAGCAGCCATTCCAGTAAGTGGCAGTCAGCTCCTTTCTTTTCTATAAGAGCTGCCGTATCAGCCAAGGGCAGTTCATCCATTTGTTCAAAACTGCAGACTGTTTCTGACATTCTCTGTTCCATGATGCTAGATGCTTTATCACTTAAAACCTATGCAAAGCCAAAGCACTAAATGGGTGAATAACAGAAATCAAAAATGACAAAATAAGCATCTCAAGGATTGCAATTTGATTGGTGACTAAATACTTCACAATAAATCAACATACTTCAATTAAAAATAAAGTGATATGCAGAGGCACAGAAAATAAGTATTACCTAGGCAAGGTAAGTGGATTTCATACTTTATAAAATGAAAAGGACGGAGAACTTTTTTTTACTTCTGTAACCAAATAAAAAGCATAGGTGCTCAGCCACACAGAATGCAGTGAACTTATAGCTTTTGTAGAAATCAGCTATATATTGCATTCTTGAGGTGTAATGAATTCAGTTGAGGATGTATTTTGTATGGGTAGACTAATTAGCTTTGATAAATGGATTATCATGGGAGAAAAAATATATTCACAGAAATCAGTCTTACAGTTTTCAATGGATGTGTCAGTCCCCATGTGATGAAAATTACATTAGATGCCAATCCATCAGAGGACACATGGCCGTACCTCTGAATCTTTCAGAGGCCACCAGTCCATCAATAATACGTACACGGCTGGAAAGGGAAACCTGCATCAGGCTCTTGCAAGATTCAAAAATAAAAATTCTCTCTTTGCATGGTGCTTCCTTGTCTGTGAAAGAAAACGCATCGAGATGGCACCAGAGGTAAGTGTGTGCTGTTGTTCCTTCCATTTGATGCCTATTCACAACAATTACATACAGAGGCTCTGTTCCTTTAATTTTACAATGCAATGGAGTACTTAACTATCACAGAAACATATTATTAGTAAAACTCCTATAATGTGGTGTCCATTAGTTTGGAAATTCCAAAGGTTCAGCAGCCAGCCTCACTATACATGACTGAGTTGGTGTATGGCTTACACATACAAACTGAAACTAAGAAATTGCAACTCACCCAATTCTGTTTCCTGCTCCCTTTAAACTCATGAGGTTCTGTTTCCTACTCAACCGGTTCGCTGGAAAATTTTAGTATACTGCTATGTAATATGTAAAAAACATTAAATAAAACATTAAAAAATAATGTTCTAGTGTAAAACATCCAACAGTTCAGAAAGCCTCTTTGTACAGTGCCACTGAAATTCCAAGGGTGCTGGGTTATTGGAACTTCTCCTGTAATATTTAACAATCTAGGGCAGAGAAATTATTGTCGCTGGATTCAGTTGACATACATGCAATTAATTGTATCTTTATGTATGATGCTCCTTATTTTTGATGCAGAATTTAAAGTTATTTTAATTGTGTTAGATCCTGGTAATTGATGACAAAGTATACAAACATGTGAAGTACTTGTCTGCTGATTATGACACAATATTCTTTTTAAGTTCTTCAGAATCGTCGATTCATAGAGAAATACAGCAGTGACAGGCCGTTCAGCCCATCTAGCCCATGTAAAAGCCAATCAAACTGCCTAATCCTGTCAACGTGCAATGGGACCAGAGCTTTCCATATCCCTATCATCCAAGTACCTATCCAAACTTCCCTTAAATGTTGAAATCAAGCTTGCACGCACCACTTGTGCTGGCAGCTCATTCCACACTCTCATGACCCTCTGAGTGAACAAGTTTCCCTTCATGTTCTCCTTAAACTTCTCACCTTTCACTCTTAACCCATGACCTTCTGTTTTAGTCCCACCCAATCTCAGTGGAAAAAGCCTGCTTGCATTTACCCTATCAATACCACTCAAAATTTTGTATACCTCTACTAATTCTCCTCTCAATCTTCTACACTATAAATAATACAGTCCTAAACTATTCAATCTTTCCTTATAATTCATGTCCTCCAGACCAGGCAATATCCTTGTACATTTTCTCTGCAATCTTTCAATCTTGCTTACAACTTTCCTCTAAGTAGATGACCAAAACTGCACACAATACTCCAAATAAGGCCCCACCAATGTCTTAAAAAAATTCAAAGTAACATCCCATCTACTATACCCAATACATTGATTTATGAAGGCCAATCTGCCAAGAGCTTTATGACCCTATCTACCTGTGATGCCACTTCCAATGAATTATGTGTCTGTATTCCCAGATCTCTTTGTTCTACGACACTTCTCAGTGCCCTACCATTCAACCAAAGTGCAAAATCTTGCACTTGTCTGCATTAAATTCCATCTGCCATTTTTCAGCCCTTTTCCCAGCTGATGCAGATCCCTCTGCAAGTCATGATAGCCTTCCTCACAGTCCACTACACCCCCAATCTTGGAGTCATCTGCAAATTTGCTGATCAAGTTGACCACATTATCATTCAGATCATTGATATAGATATCAAACAACAATGGACCCAACACCGATCCCTGCAGCACGCCACTAGTCACAGGCCTCCAGTCAGAGAGGTAGCCCTCAACTACCACTCTCTGGTTTTCTCGCAAGCCAGTGTCTAATCTAATTTATTAGCTCATCCTAAATGTCAAGTGACTGAATCTTCTTAACCAACCTCTCATGTAGGACGTTGCCAAGACAGTTTCATTGGTAGAACCACCAACTATGACAATCTGTGCAAGTTTTCAGCAGGTGATAGTATTGGCAAATATAGATGGAACAATCCACTCCACCTGTAGTACTTGGAGTCGGTGCTTTAGGTCAATTAATTCCTCACATGGACCAAATGCGGTGATGTTCAGTTAGTGAGAGACATCAATGCCAACTCAATTCTACAAGGAAATGTGTTCGTTCAGAAGAAAAACCTGTAAAAATAGACTTGTTTTCCCCTTTACACGCCAGAATGAATACCTTTTGTTTTCGTATCTTGAATGCTCTTGTTATACAGACAAGGATCTGTTGCATGCTAAACAGTAAATTCATTTAATCTAAGCATTATTTTTGTATCATAGTTGCATAAACTACCTAATGTTCTTGTAGCACTACTCAACTCATTCAACTATGCAAGTGATTCTTTTCAATGGTAAAGGTGGTCTCTAAAGACAGACAAAACAGAAGGTCCCAGGGTAGATTTCTAGGATGTTCCAATGACCTCAATATGTCTGTGCCAGGAAGTTTGTGAAAAAAAAATCAGGGAGGTAACCTAACTTTAAAAATGTAAATGGATACACTCTGCAGACCAACAGGAAATAACTGACAAGAAGTTACATGTGTGTAACTAAATGAAGAAATCCAAAGCTGAATGCTATATTTAAAAGTTCCTTTCATGTCTACTAGGCTAATAATCATCAATAGTTAAAAGTAGTAAATGCATTTTAAACAGAAATGCAAGTATATGGAATATGCATGCACCTAAAGGGCATTTATTATTTAAGCATACAGGTAGCAACTTTAAAATACTTGTGCAAATGATAGCCACGAGTCTTAGAATCATCCATTCAGCCTGCTCACAGAATTAAAATCTCCTGAGTAAAATCATATATGGCATTCTCTACAACTGTGACAAGTAACAAATCATACATTATCTTTCTTCAAATTCTCCATGGTACTTAACATGGTAAAAATGCATCTTCCTAAACCACTGCCTCTCCTTAGCAAAACACCTTTTCTATTCACTCCGAGCTTTATATCCCACATATGTACATTCCTTTAAGATTACCAAAGCTACTTTTATCTCACCTGATTCACTGAAAACTTAATACAGCACTCCCATTGTGCATTTTACTCCTACATTCTGAACTGTTGGCATATGTCAAGATGAATTTTTCCTTCACTAACACACACTGTCAGTGAATCTAACCAAGGGCCCTTTCTCTTCTGTGTCCACGTGACACTCCTCGTCATCTCACCTGCTGACTTGGGTCAGTTCCTGGGTATTGCTGAAAATGTCCCACTTTAGCTTTATAATCTACCTGAACACAGTAACAGAAGCTATCTGACTGGCATCAAAGCAATTCAGAATCAGGTTTATTATCACCGGCATGTGACGTGAAATTTTTTAACTTAGCAGCAGCAGTTCAATGCAATACATAATATAGAAGAAAAAATTAAAATAAAAATAATAATAATAAATAAGCAAATCAATTACAGTATACATAGATTGAATCGATAAAAAATTGAGCAAAAAACAGAAATACTGTATATTTTAAAAAGTGAGGCAGTGTCCAAGGGTTCAATGTCCATTTAGGTAGGGGTCCCCAACCTTTTTTGCAGTGCGGACCAGTTTCATATTGACAATATTCTTGCGGACTGGCCGACCGAGGGGTGGGGGGGGAGATGGTTGCCAACGGACAAGAGTACAGTAGCAGTCAAATACGTTGTGTTTACCCCGAAAAGACTACAATGACCATGAAGCCTTGCGCGGACACCAGTGCGCTTGCGTGACTTGCGTATGCTTGCACTTGCCGTTTTTTGCTACAAGTCGTTTTTGACGATTCTCTTAGGGAGGGGGGCACTATTAATCACGACCGAAATATCGGTGATAAGTGGCTAATACACAATTTCGTTTCTAAAAGGGTTTATCTAACGAATTTAATATTAAACACACAGCGCATATTTTCCTCGCATGAATATAGCGATAAGTCAATTATCAGGGGAGGACAGGGGGGCTTGAAATACGTATTGAACGAACTCCCAGTAGAAGTGGCAGAAGCAGGTTCATATTATCATTTAAAGTTAAATTGGATGGGTATATGGACAGGAAAGGAATGGAGGGTTATGGGCTGAGTGCAGGTCGGTGGGACTTGGTGAGAGTAGCGTTTGGCACGGACTAGAAGGGCTGAGATGGCCTGTTTCCATGCTGTAATTGTTATATGGTTATATAAGTAAGTCAATAGCATCATAACATTTCAAGTAATGTTTGGATATTAAACACACAGCGCATATTTTCCTCGTATGAACATATAAAATTATTGCAACACACCAATATCACTGAATCAGTGGGAGCCCTGGGCTTGTTTTCCTGCAACAAGACGGCCCCCATCGAGGGGTGATGGGAGACAGCGATACTCGAAGGGGGTTCCTTATGTCCAGTCTATTCCGCAATTTAGTTTTCGTTGCATTCATTGCAGAGATACATTGGAAATGGAAGCAACGTTTTCAGTGCTTTCGTGTCTATCTCAGGAGTTTTAGCCTTGACTTTCATCCAGAATGCCGGCAGAGATGTTATGGCAAACATAATTTTCAGCCCGCCGTCACTTGCAAACTCGAGGAGTTGATCTTCCCCGCTGACATGGATGACGCGCGGGTAATGACCTCACGTGCATAGTAGCTCAACAGTGGGCGTGACAGGGAATGGGGAAAGGTGCAGCTGACTCATATCGCCGAATCATATCGTTTCCTCGCGGCCCAGTAGCGCTTGCCTTGCGGCCTGGTATTGGTCTGCGGCCCGGTGGTTGGGGACCACTGCAGTTAGCAATCAGATGGCAGAGGGGAAGAAGCTGTTCCTGAATTGCTGAGTGTGTGCTTTCAGACTTCTGTACCCCCTACCTAATGGTAACAGTGAGAAAAGTACATGCCCTGGTTGTTGGAGTTCCTTAATAATGAACGCTGCCTTTCTGAGACACTGCTCCCTAAAGATGTCCTGGGTACTTTGTAGGCTAGTACCCAAGATGCAGTTGACTAGATTTACAACCTTCTGCAGCTTCTTTCAATCCTGTGCAGTAGCCCCCCCCGCCATACCAGACAGTGATGCAGCCTGTCAGAATGCTCTCCACGATACACCCATAGAAGTTTTTGAGTGTATTTGTTGACATGCCAAATCTCTTCAAACTCTGAATGAAGTACAGCCACTGTCTTGCCTTCTTTATAACTACATCAGCATGTTGGGACCAGGTTAGATCCTCAGAGATCTTGACACCCAGGAACTTGAAGCTGCTCACTCTCTCCACTTCTGATCCCTCTATGAGGATTGGTATGTGTTCCTTTGTCTTACTAACATTGATTCACAGGTTGTTGCTGTGACACCATTCCACTAGTTGGCATATCTCACTCCTGTACGCCCTCTCGTCACCACCTGAGATTCTACCAACAATGGTTGTATTGTTAGCAAATTTATAGATGGTATTTGAGCTATGCCTTGCCACACAGTCATGTGTATACGGGGAGTAGAGCAGTGGGCTAAGCACACACCCCTGAGATGCATCAATGTTGATCGTCAGTGAGGAGGAGATGTTATCACCAATCCGCACAGACTGTGGTCTTCCGGTTAGGAAGTCAAGGATACAATTGCAGAGGGAGGTACAGAGGCCCAGGTTCTGCAAATTCTCAGTCAGGATTGTGGGAATGATGGTATGAAATGCTGAGCTATAGTTGATGAACACATCCTGACATAGGTGTTTGTGTTGTCCAGGTGGTTTAAAGCCGTGTGGAGAGCCATTGAGATTACGTCTGCTGTTGACCTATTGTGGCGATAGCCAAATTGCAATGGGTCCAGGTCCTTGCTGAGGCAGTTCAGTCTAGTCATGACCAATCTCTCAAAGCATTTCATGACTGTATACGTGAGTGCTACCAAGTGATAGATTTTAAGGCAGCCCACATTATTCTTCTTAGGCACTGGTATAATTGTTGCCCTTTTGAAGCAAGTGGGAAATTTCACCTATGGCAGTGAGAAGTTGAAAATATCCTTGAATACTCCTGCTAGTTGGTTGGCACAGGTTTTCAGAGCCTTACCAGGTACTCCATCGGGACCTTCTGCCTAGCAAGGGTTCACTCTCTTTAAAGACAGCCTAACATCCACCTCTGAGATGGGATCACAGGGTCATCAGGTGCAGCAGGGATCTTCACAGCTGTAGTTATGTTCTTCCTTTCAAAGCAGGCATAGAAGGCGTTGAGTTCATCTGGTAGTGAAACATCGCTGCCATTCATGCTGTTGGGTTTCGCTTTGTAGGAGGTAATGTCTTGAAGACCCTGCCAGAGTTCCCGTGCATCGGATGTTGCCTCCAACCTCATTTAAAATTAACTCTTCACCCTTGAAACAGCCCTCTGCCAATCATACCTGGTTTTTGGTCACAGGCCTGGGTCACCAGACTTAAATACCACAGATCTTGTGTTCAGTGGATGACGTACCTCCTCGGTCATCCATTGCTTTTGGTTTGTACAGTAGGTCTTTGTATGCACACACTCATTAACACAGGTTTTATTGAAGTCAGTAACAAATGCAGCATACTCATCCAGGTTCAAAGATGAATCCCTGAATATTTTATACTTTATTATCGCCAAACAATTGATACTAGAATGTACAATCATCACAGCCATATTTGATTCTGCACTTCCCACTCCCTGGATTACAAATATTAAATATTAAAAATATTTTAAAATAGTAAAAATTAGTAAATATTAAAAATTTAAATTATAAATCATAAATAGAAAATAGAAAAATGGAAAGTAAGGTAGTGCAAAAAAAAAAACGAGAGGCAGGTCCGGATATTTGGAGGGTACGGCCCAGATCCGGGTCAGGATCCATTCAGCAGTCTTACCACAGCTGGCAAGAAGCTGTTCCCAAATCTGGCCATACGAATCTTCAAGCTCCCGAGCCTTCTCCTGGAGGGAAGAGGCATGAAAAGTGTGTTGGCTGGGTGGGTCGTGTCCTTGATTATCTTGGCAGCACTGCTGCGACAGCGTGCGGTGTAAAGTGAGTCCAAGAACGGAAGATTGATTTGTGTGAGGTTCTGTACTGTGTTCACGATCTTCTGCAGCTTTTTTTGATCTTGGACAGGACAGCTTCCATACCAGGTTGTGATACACCCTAGAAGAATGCTTTCTACGGTGCATCTATAAAAATTAGTGAGAGTTTTAGGGGACAGGCCAAATTTCTTTAGTTTTCTCAAGAAGCAAAGGCGCTGGTGGGCCTTCTTGGCAGTGAACTCTACTTGGTTGGACCAAGTCAGGTCATAGATACAGTCCAGTCCATAGATTAGAAGCAGTCCTGTAGGCGCTCCTATGCTTTAACTAATTTTTTTCAATTAATTGATGTTCAATTTTTAAACTGAAGATCAGGAGGTTTATGCAAATATATTCACTCAGCCATATGCTCTGGATGAACCAGTCTAACAGAAGTTGTGGTATTCTATTCAATCTGACCTTTACTTAACCCTACATACAGTTGCAAGAAAAAGGTTGTGAACTCTTTTCAATTATCTGGTTTTCTGCATTAATTACTCATAAAATATGGTCTCATCTTCATCTAAGTCACAATAATAGACAAACACAATCTGCCTGAACTAATAACACACTAACAATTGTCCTTCTTCTCACCAATACTGAGTACACCATTTAAACAATCACAGTCTAGGTTCAAAAACGTATGTGAACCTCTAGGGTAATGCCTTCTACAAAAGTTATTTGGAGTCAAGCGCTCCAATCAAAGAGATGAGATTGGAGGTGTGTGTTTTAGAGGTGCACATCCCTTTAAAGACACACAAAGTCAGGTTACTGACAGAGCCTGTACTTCTCAAGAAAGATCTTTTTATGTGCACCACGCCTTGATCAAAACAACTTTCAGAGGGCCTTAGAAGAAGAATTGTAGAGATGCATCAAGTCAGAAAAGGCTACAAAAGCATTTCTAAGGACCTGAGTCCACAGTGAGAGAAATTGCCTCCAAATGGAGAAAATTCAGTACTGTTGCTACTCTCCCTAGGACTGGGCATCCTACAAAGTTCACACCAAGAGCACAACGTGCAATGCTGAAGGAGGTGAAAAAGAACCCAAGAGTAACAGTAAACGACCTGCAGAAGTCTCTAGAACTTGCTAAAACCTCTGCCCGTGTGTCCACTATAAGAAAGGCATTGAACAAGAATGGTGTTCATGGAAGGACACCATAGAGGAAACTACTGCTCCCCACAAAAAAAAACATTGCTGCACATCTGAAGTTTGCAAAAACCACTGGATGTTCCATAGCACTTCTGGGACAATGTTCTGTGGACAGATGAGAGAAAAGTTGAACTTTTTTGGCAGAAATACACACTGCTATATTTGGAGGAAAAAGGGCATTGCACACCAGCAACAAAACCTCATCCCAACCGTGAAGTACGGTGGAAGGAGCATCATGATTTGGGGCTGCTTTGCTGCCTCAGGGCCTGGACAGCTTGCAATTGTTGATGGAACAATAAATTCAAAATTGTATCAAGACATTTTACAGGAGAATGTCAGGGTAGCGGTCCATCACCTGAAGCTTAACAGAAGGTGGCATGTGCAACAATGATCTGAAAGAGTAAATCAACATCAGAATGGTTTAAAAAGAAGAAAATTTGTGTCTTGAAATGGCCAAGTCAGAGTCCTGATCTTAGCTCAATTGAGGTGCTGTGGCATGACCTGAAGAGGGCTGTTCATGCAAGGTATCCCAGAAATACTGATGAATTTAAAACAGTTTTGTAAGGAGGAATGGTCTAGTATTCCTTCAACCTGATGTGCAGGGCTGATCAACAAATTACCAGAAATGTTTGTGTTGTACAAGATTTGGGGGGTGGGGTGGTCACACTAGTTCTGAATGCAAAGATTTACATCTTTCTCCAATACATGTAATATTAGATCATTTCTCTCAATAAATAAACAAGTATAACATTTTTGTGTTATTTATTTAATTGGGTTCTCATTATCTAGTTTTACGACTTCTGTGAAGATCTGATCACATTTTAGGTCATCTTTATGCAGAAATAGAGGAAATTCTAAAGGATTTACAAATCTTCTAGCACATTGTATGTACATTTCTTTAATATTACCCATGCTACTTCTATTTCACCAAATTAAATGAAAACTTAATACAGACATTCGTTATTGTGCGATGTGATAATAAACGGCGATATGTCAACATTGCTTGGTGAAAGGGAAATCAGGTTTAATTATTCTATTGACATTCTTTAATGAAATAACACATGTTGTTTTTCAATGCCAAATGAACTCAGAAGGCATTTGATGAGATGCCACATCAAAAGTTATTGAGGAAAATTAAAGGGCACATCTTGACATAGGTGGTTGACAACAGAGTAGGGAAAAATGGGTATTCTTCCAGATGGCAAGATATGATAGGTGTTGCATAGAGATTGATGTAGGAAACTCATTTTTTATATATATATAAATTAATCTTGGAAAAATGTGAATTGCTATATATTGAAAGGACTAATAAGTCTAGGATATACAAAATAAATGTTGGGCCACTAGGAAGTACAAAGGAGCAGTGTAACCTTGTTGTACACATCCCAGTATCTCTGTGGGCAATAGCACAGGTAATATGAATAAGGATGTATAATGGACACTTGTCTTCATTAACAAAGACACAGAAATGTGATTTTTCTTTTGAAGAGAGTTAATGGTTGAGGCAGGTTCATGACAACATTTAAAAGACCATTGGACAGATACATGGATAGAAAAGGTTTAGAGAGATATAGGCCAAATAGGTCTAGTACCTTGGTCAGCATGGAAGAGTTGGGCTGAAAGGCCTGTTTCTGTGCTGTACGATTCCATCACTCTAGGTTATGGCACAATGGTATCAAATATTAGGTAGGCTGAAAATTTATTCATTTTACCTACTGCACTATACCAAATAAATGATTGCGCTAGTGAGAATGTAAAATAGATCCACCAGGATGTTGCCTTGATCTAGCAATGAAAGAATATGATGACACTAGATGAATTGGATTTGTTTTTGTTTAGAGCAGAGAAGTCTTAGTGGAACCTGAGGTGCTTGGATAATATAGACACTGAAAAACCTTTTCCCGGTTACCTGGTGACTACAAACTGAAGGGAGAGGTTTAAACTTGGGAGATATAAAGAGGTTTAAGTGAGTGTTTTTTTCCATGAGTAGTTCCCCGCCCCCACACACAAAGGGTGATTGAAATCAAAAATGCACAGTCCAAGAGCCTTTTGGAGATAAGCTTTCAGAGCATTTTGAAAAGCATTTAGATGAGTCCTTGAAACACCATTGTACAGAAGGCTATAGGCAGAGTGATGGGAAGTGAGAATGGATTTGATAGGTACTTGATTGTCTGCACGGAGGAAGTTAAGGATATATGATTTCATGACTCTGTGCCTGCACGTTACTTGGATAAAGGCATCAACATGATTGCTGCTAAATTTGCTAATGACACAAAGAGAACGAACTTAAGGAAATATTGATTGGTTAAATAACTGGGCAAAGATCTATCAAATACAGTTCAATGTATGAAACTGAAACAGACACAAATTATTGCAATTCTACAGGCCACTGAGATGTAGATAAATCTGAGTGTCTTGGTATGTGAATCGTAAATGCTCATGCATATGTGCAGCAAATAATTAGGAAAACCAACAGTATTATTTGCTATAAACCGTTATATAGAGCAATGGTGCGACCATATCCATAATACTAAAAAACTCTCAGAATTTAAGGACCCTGTTGGCCAAATTTTCACTCACAGTTTCAATGCTATTCATAATAGTTCCCTTTATTTATAAAGGCTTTCTATACTTTTGTAAACTGCCTTTGGATTTGTTTCAGTTTAAAGACTTTCTATACAGCTTAAGGCAAACTGTTGCTACAACAGGGTCTGGAGATGGAAGGAGCTAAACTAAAATCAGTAACATTCAGGTGCATAAGGGAAATTGAAGAGATTAAGTAACGATTAAGACCCTAGATTCCAGTAGTCTGTATCACAGAGCACAGAAGAAAGTGGATACATTGATAGTCAACTTCCAACCTGTTTTTGAGACTGAAACAATTCCAGTGGATTGAATTTAGAGTAAACCCAATATTTCATAAAGGAGGTAGAGAGTAAACAGAGATTTGAAGATCATTATCCTGACATCATGAAGAAAATGCAGGGACACATTATAAAAGATGCAGAAGCTGAGCTGATGGGGAAAAGTGACAACATTGGACAAAATCAACACAAATCTGTAAAACTGAAGTCACATTTATCTAATCTACTGCAAATTTTTGAGGATGTAATTTACAGAATAAGGAAGAGACAATGAATCTGGTATATTCGCACTAAAAGAAAGCTTTTGATCAGATCTCACTTAAGAAGCCAGTGTGCAATTTAAAGCCCTTGTGGTTGGGTGTGAATATGGATCAACAGAAAGTAAAGAAAATGAACCAACAGGCCTTTCTGTGACAAAGAGGCAGCGATCAGAACCCAGCCACTCACTTTAGATAGTATATAAAATGACTTTGATTAAACATGTCTTCACATTAATAAATGTTAGAAAACTGGTTGTGAGGGCGCACCTTGAGGAGAATGCAGAGGGCTCCAGTGTGTGGCCAGATACATGATCCATGCATCTTTTTGGGATGTGGGAGGGAGCATTAGTGCCCAGAGGAAATTGGAGCATCTGGAAGAAATTCACACTGTTACAGGGAGAACATGAAAGAACACAGACAGCACCCAAGATCAGGACTGAACTCAGGTAACAGCTCTATTGGCTAGAAGGCAGGTTATTATCCAGCTGGAGTGGGCATGTGGCAAAGTGGTTAAGGCATTGGACTAGCGACTTGAAGGTCATGAGTTCAAGCCCTAGCTGAGGCAACGTGTTGTGTCCTTGAGCAAGGCACTTAATCACACATTGCTCTGCGACGACACTGGTGCCAAGCTGTATGGGTCCTAATGCCCTTCCCTTGGACAACATTGGTGTCATGGAGAGGGGAGACTTGCAGCATGGGCAACTGCCGCTCTTCCATACAACCTTGCCCAGGCCTGCGCCCTAGAGAGTGAAGACTTTCCAGGTGCAGATCCATAGTCTCGCAAGACTAATTGATGCCTTTATCCAGCTGGTAACAGGTAGCACGGGCTCCAAAACAGAGATCTTGTCATCAAGTTGGCATTGGAAGCTGACTGACCTAAGTTGTCTACGTTCATTGGAGCACAGCAGGTGTACACAGTATAATTGTTACTTTACAGATTCTAGCAGGCACAGTCTGGACCATGACCTAAGGGCAAAAGTTCTAACCATGCCCTGGGAGCTGGGTGAATTTAAATTCCAGATAACTAAATAAATATGGAATTTAATAAATGGCAATCTAGTTAAGGATACCAGAGATATTAAATATTTTGCCTCAGTAATGTCCCCTCAGGTACAAAATTGGCCTTCCTTACCCAATTTGGTCCAAATTTCAAATGTAACTTCTGTTAGAACCATAGAATTGAACAGCACAGCAATTGACTTTTTCAGCCTACATCATCCATGGCAATCATGATGCCTATCAATGTGAAGCCTCTTTACCAGTATTAGGTCTGCATTCCTCTAGCTTTCTCCTATTGAAGGACCTGCCCAAAAGCCTTTCAAACATTGTAACTGTGTCTGCAATTAAATGCCTCATTAACTGACAGACTGCTGACTGAGTGATATTCTCATGTCATGAATGAATATATTTTTAAAAAGCATATGGATATCCTCATCAGTAATGTCTCCAGCTTTGCAGAATGTTTTACAAGTGCTTCAGAATCCAGTTTTGGCACCAACTCAACACCACTACAAACTATCAATGGTATAACAGAAAGCAACTTCAAGAATGGTCTTGGCCAAGGAAAACAGAGAAAAAAAACAGCACATTCGCAGTGTTTTAAAATATAAAAACGTATTTATTTCTTTATTTATGCTCTGTATGACCGCATTTAAATTCAGGGATGGAAACTTCTTGTGTCCAATGTCCTCATGTGATTTTTTTTTGATAGTAGTGCTTATTTATAAAATATACTCAAAATAGCTTTAGGAAGGACAATTATGTTTCTGTGTGACAGAGTTGGGGGAGTAATTCATTACTGTAACTGGTGAATCTCGAAGTAAGCAAGATAAGCATGAAGCCTACTGAAGATAAGTAAAATGGAAGGATTACTGCTTCACCATTATTAAAGACATTGTCTCCCTTCTGAACCATGCACTGTACTGGTGAGGGAACTGTGATTTGCTTCAAGGGATCTCCCAGCATTTCACAAAATGAAATCTATAGGGATAGGCATCCCTTCAGGACTCCTGTTTGGTTAGACGTAATACACACAAATGGGAGTGAGACTGGCAAATCATTTGCCATCACAAACATAGAACACAGAGCAGTAGAGCACAGGGCAGGACACTTGGCCCACAATGTTTGCTCTAAAGATGATGCCAACTTAAACTATCTGTCCGTTTCCTACGTATTCATGTGTCTATGTAACAGTCCCTTGAATGCCACTATTGTATCTGCTTCCACCACTATCCCTAAGAAACCACTCCAGACACCTACCACTCTGAGAGAAAACTTGCCCTAAGCATCTCCTCCTCTCATCTTAAAGGCATGTTGTCTACTACTTGACATTTCTACCCTGGGAAAAAGACTCTAATTGTCCTTTCTTTCTATGCCTCTCATAATGCTTTATACTGTACTTGTGTCAGCTATCCCTCAGCTTTGAATGCTCCAGAGAAAATAGCCCAGGTTTATCTTACCTCTCACAGCTCACAGTCTCTAATTCATACAGCATCCTTTCAAATCTCTTTTGAACTATTTTCAAAGATTCGATATCAATTCCCTAAATGGGGACTAGAAATGCACACACTAATCCAAGTGCAACCTAATCAATGGATTATAATGTTGCAACATTCCTTTCTTACCCTTATGCTCGATGCCGCAACCAGTGATGGCAAACATTTCGGATGCCTTCTTTACAGACATGTCTACTTACAGTGCCTATAAGAAGTATTCATACCCCACTTAGAAGTTTTCAAGTTTTATTGTTTTACAGAATTGTGGATTTAATTTGGCATTTTTGACACTGATTAACAGAAAAGACTCTTTCCTGTCAAAATAAAAGCAAATTTCTACAAATTTGTCTAAATTTATTGCAATTATGTAACACAAAATGATTGATTGCATAACTATTCACCCCCTTCAAATCAGTATTCAGTAGATGTATCTTTGGCAGCAATTACAGTCTGTGTGGATAGGCCTCTAACACCTTTGTACATCTGAACACTGTAATTTTTCCCCATTCTTCTTTGCAAAACTGCTCAAATTTCATCAGATTGCATAAGGATTGTGAATAAACAGCCCTTTTCAAATCCAGTCACAAATTCACAATTGGATTGAGGTCTGGACTCTGACTTGGCCACTCCAGGACATTAACTTTGTTGTTTTCAAATCATTCCAGCATAGTTTTGGCTTTATGCTTGGGGTCATTGCCCTGTTGGAAAACCAATCTTCTTCCAAGTCCCAGTTCTCTTGTAGACTGCATCAGGTTTTCTTCCAGGATTTCCCTGTGTCTTGCTGCAGTCATTTTACCCTCTAGCTTCACACCTTCCAAGGACTGGTGTAGTGAAGCATCCTCACAGCATGATGCAGCTACCATCATACTTCACCCTAGGGATGGTGTGTTTTTGCTGATGTGTGGTGTTTGGCCAATGCCAAACATAGTGCTTAGTCTGATGGCAAAAGCTCAATGTTGGTTTCATCAGACCATAGAACCTTTTTCCAGCTGACTTCAGAGTCTCCCACATACATTCCGGTAAACTCTAGCTAGGATTTTATTTGAGACTTTTTTCAACTGTGGCTTTCTCTTTTCCACTGTCCCATAAAGCTGCGACTGGTGAAGCACCTGGGCAACAGTTATTGCCTGCACAGTCTCTCCCATCTCAGCCACTTGGTGGCTTCCCTCACTAGTCCCCTTCTTGCATGGTCACTCAGTGTTTGAGGATGGCTCTCAGCAGATTTACAGCTGTGCTATATGCTTTCCAATTCTTGATAATTGACTTAACTGCACTCCAAGGGATATTAAGTGACTTGGAAATTTTCTTGTATCCATCTCCTGACCTGTGCTTTTCAATAACCTTTTCATAGAGTTGCTTGATGTATTCTCTTGTCTCCATGGTGTAGTTTTTGCCAGGATACTGACTCACCAGCAGTTGAACCTTCCAGATACAGGTGCATTTTACTACAATCAATTGAAACACCTTGACTGCACACAGGTTTATATATATAGCTGGAACATCTTAACTAATTATTTGACTGACTAGCTGGCTGCACCGTTGATGATTTGGTGTGTCATATTAATGGGTGTGAATACTTGTGCAATCAATTATTTTGTGTTTTATATTTGTAACTCATTTAGATCACTTTGTAGAGATCTGTTTTCACTTTGACACAAAAGAGTCTTTTTCTGTTGATCAGTGTCAAAACAAGCCAAATTAAATCCTCTATGATTCAATGTTGCAAAACAATAAAACATGAGAACTTCCAAGGGGGTGGGGGATGAACACTTTTTCCAGGCACTGTATGTAGTCACTTTCAGTGATCTGTGGACTTGGACCCCAAAATCCCTCTGTACATCAATGCTGTTAAGAGTCCTTTCATTAACTGCATCCTTTTCCCTTGCATTTGACTTCCCAAAGTGCAACACATCACACTTACTTGGATTAAATTTTATTTGCTATATCTCTGTCCATGTCTGTAACTGCACTATATCCCATTATATTCTTTGATAGTCTGTTACACTGTCCACAAACCCACCCATATTGGTGTCATCTGCAAACTTAGTAACCCATCCATCTATATTCTCAACACTGTAAATTAACCTGCACTACAGAAAGCTATCCTCACTCTCCCTAATCAGGCTACATTTTTTTCCAAATATCTGCAAACCCTATCCTAAGAACCATTTCCAATTGCTTCCCTACCCCTGACATGAACTTATCATCATCATCATCATTATGTGGGTGTCGCAGGTGGCAATTTTTTCTACAGAAGTAGTTTGCCATTACCTTCTTCTGGGCAGTGCCTTCACAAGACAGTTGATCCCAGCTGTTATCAATACTCTTCAGAGATTGCCTGCCTTCATATAACCAGGACTTGTGATATGTACCAGCTACTCCTATGACCATCTACCACCTGCTTCCATAGCCTCACGTGATCCTGATTGGGGGAGGGGGGGAGGCTAAGAAGGTGCTACACCTTGCCCAAGTGTGAGCTGCAAGCTAGTGGAGGGAAGGAGTGCCTTGCTTCCTTTGGTGGAGATGCATCTCCACCCCACTACCCACATGTGAGGCTCACCAGTCTATAATTTCTAAGTTTATCCCTACTTTCCTTCCAGAACAAAGGAACCACATTGGCCACTCCCAAATTCTCTGCAATCATGCCTGTTGCTAGTGAGGATACAATGGTATTTGTTAAATGCCCCAGCAATCTCTTACCTCGCCTCTCTCAATAACCTAGGATGTATCCATTCAATCCTTGGTGACTTATCCACCTGATGCTCTTTAAAATACCCACCTTCCTTCTTGATCTATAAATGCCCAAGAACATCATCCTATTAAAAAGTTCAATATGTCGGGTTACTACCTTCATAAAGCATGGATCAATACTTAATAATGTATTGTAGAAGGGACATATTTAAAAATTAAAGGAAAGAAATCTTCAAATGAACCCGCAAGCAAAATTGCAAATTAGACATTAATCTTCTGTAAGCATCAGTTTTGAAACTGTGGACATCTAACCAAAACTGGCTGGTCAACCATCCATAAATAGAATAACAAGTGCCAAGATATTCCCATAACCATATGGCAGCAGATAAGCAATCATTAACTTAGCAGTTTTTGCTATCACTTGAACATGAAATATGAGACAAAGTTTTATAGAGATCAACATACCTGAGAAGAAATGGGCCTTGAATCCTTTCTTTGAAACAGTATTGTCAGATTTGAACTCAATCCTCATGTTGTTGTACTGTGATGTTATAACCTCAGGCACTTCAGTCCCACAAAACTTTCCATGAAGCTTGGAATCAGATGAAAGGCCACTACGGATTTCCACATAATCATATTTGCATATCTGTTGTTAAAAAAGATAAGCAAACAGATTATTTCAAGTATGAATGGGTTACATTTGGTTATAACCATTGTCTGCTTTTCACCATTGGTGTTTTTAAACCCATTCAGCATTGTAATGGCACATTTATCAATTGTGTAAATATAAAGAAGGTGTTTTGAAGCTTAATAACTTGCAACTAATAACTCATAATAAAAGGTTAATTTTTTTCAGATGTATCACTTTTAGCATGAATCCAATAGATGGAATCAACCAATCAAAAAATGAATTTATTGAGAGGAATATTGAATAGCAAATTCATTTCAATGTTAAGTTGATTATCCATTTTAATAATAAATTATAAAAATAAACAGAAGAATCAAAAATAAAGGAATCAGAAGGAAAGACAAGAAAAGAGAAAAACAAAGAAAATGACAGACATGTTACAACCAGAATCAATAAGAAGCTGATAAAATTATTTGAAATTACTCTATCATAGTGAGAACAATTGATGTGAATAGATGTGCATGATATTAAACTCTGGAGATGTGAAAGATACTAATGGATATGAAGCAGCTCTTCACAAGAAAGGAATAACCAAAATGAAGTTGTTATTTGGGCTAAGGGGGAAGAAAGAGGCCCCCTTTTCTTTTCTGCTTAACAGTTCAGTAATTTGGATCTTGCCTTATATAAAATTCTAATGAGCATCCAAACTCCAACTTGCAGAAAATATATGCCACTTACAAACCCACCTAAAATTGGGTTTTTGAGTTTCAACCAAGGGAATTAAGAAGCACTGCCACTCTATATCCCAATTTTCTCTCAATATTTAATATTGCCTGTCATTTCCTAGATTAGAAAACCATCGGTTTAAAATCTCCCTGAAATATTTGCGGAGGATGCCACACCAGTAAGGGTTGAGAAGGCAGACAGATGGGTTGCAGGGAGAAAAAAAATCTTCACATGAGTCAGAGTTGCCGAGAGTGGGTGCAAAAGTGAAAATAACCACTTCAAAATGTAAAAAGCGAGTCAAGTGTAGGAGCCATGTATCTATTTTCTATCTGCATAATATTTTGATTTGTGTGTTTATTATGGTAGTTAGTCACATGGGCGGGGGCATGGTAGAAGAGTCCAGTTATGTATTCATGCTTTGGAGTTCTTTGGAGTTCAGTAGAGTTGGGGAGTCAGCTAGGGGTGATATCTTTTTTGTTGACTGCTTATTTACTTTTCGAAACACTCAACTTTGCTGAAGTCAGCTTAAGTTAGCTTAAGACGATAAGACCATAAGATATAGGTGTAGAATTGCGCTATTTGGCCCATCGAGTCTGCTCCGCCATTTCATCATGGGTGATCCAATTCCCTCTCAGCCCCAGTCTCCTACCTTCTCTCCGTATCCCTTCATGCCCTGACCAATCAAGAATCTATCAAACTCTGCCTTAAGTATACATAAAGATTTGGTCTCCATAGCTGCCTGTGGCAAAGAATTCCATGGATTTAACACACTCTGGCTAAAGAAATTCCTAAGTCACTCTGTTCTAAAATGACACCCCTCAATTCTGAGGCTGTGTCTTCTGGTCTTAGACTCTCCCACCATAGGAAACATCCTCTCCACATCCACTTCATCAAGGCCTTTCACCACTCAATAGGTTTCAATGAGGTCACCCCTCATTCTTCTAAACTTGAGTGAATACAGGCACAGAGCCATGTTCATATGACAAGCCTTTCAATCCTGGAATAATTTTCACGAACCTTCTTTGAACCCTTTCCAGTTTCAACACTCCTTTCCAAGATATTTGGCCAAAACTGCTCTCAATATTCCAACTGCGGTCTCAACAGAACTTTCTCCAGTCTCAACCCTTACATCTTTGCTTTTATATTCTAGTCGTCTTGAAATGAATGCTAACATTGCATTTGCCTTCCACACCACAGACCTGCACATGAACCTTTTGGGAATTCAGTAAAGGTACCACCCCGCAAGTCCTTTTGCACCTCAGGTTTTTGTATTTTCTCTCCGTTTAGAATGTAGTCAACCCTTTCACTGCCTCCACCCTACACTTCCTGACACTGTATTCCATCTGCCATTTCTTTGCCCATTCTCCTAATCTCTCTAAATCCTTCTGTAGCCTCTCCACTTCCTCAAAACTACCTGCCGCTCCAACTAACTTCATATCATCTGCAACCTTTGCAACATAGCCATCAATTCCATCATCTAAATCACTGACATATAACATAAGAAGAGTAAGTCCCATCACAGAGCACTTTGGAGCTAGTCGCTGGCAGCCAACCAGAAAAGATTCCCTTTATTCCCACTCTTTGCCACTTTCCAATCAGCCACTGCTTCATCCATGCTAGAATCTTTCCTGTTAAGAAACCTCATACCTGATTACCTTCTGAATATCCTTCTGAAAAAGGCCTTCTGAATATCCAAGTACACAACGTCAACCGATTCTCCTTCTTCAAAGTGTGCCAACAGATTTGTCAGACAAGATTTTCCCTTGAGAAACCATGCTGTCTACAGCCTATTTTATCATTTTCCTCCAAGTACCCTGAAACTTCATCCTTAATAATTGACTCCAACATCTTCCCAACTACTGAGATCAGACTAATGGCCTATAGTTTTCTTTGTTCTGACTCCCTCCCTTCTTGAAGAGTGGAGTAACATTTGCAATTTTCCAGTATTCTAGACTGGTGTTTTTTGAAAGAACATTATGAATACCTACACAATCTCTTCAGTTACAGGTTTCTCCCTCCATCCGAAGGTAGAGCATTCCTATGAAATGGTTCGTAAGCCGGAATGTCGTAAAGCAAAGAAGCAATAACCATTTATTTATAGGGAAAATCTTGCGAGCATTTGCAGACCCAAAAATAACCTACCAAATCATGCCAAATAACACATAAAACCTAAAATAACAGTAACAGATAGTAAAAGCAGGAATGATATCATAAATATACAGCCTATATAAAGTAGAAATACTTCTCTACAACCATTGCCTGAACTGTTCTCCGTAGCGAAAATCTCACGCAAGCGCTCTAGGCAGAAACATGGCACAAGCGCTCTCGGCAGAAAATCTCACGCAAGCGCTCTCGGCAAAAACACTCTCTCCAGTAACCTTTAAGCTATGAAGCTGCCAAATCATACCAAATAACACATAAAAATACATAGCTGATATAAAGTAGAAATAATATATGTACAGTGTAGTATCACTTACAGGATTCAGGAAGACAGCACCGAGCACACTGATGATGTTATGTTAGGCTGAGTCATCAGAGGTTTGGGTGGTGCAGTGGTCCCCACCCTCCGGGCAGCGAACCGATACCGATCCACGAAGCATGCAGTGGTACCGCGGTGGCTGGGACGCACCCAGCACATCTTTAAGAAAAAAGTTGAAATACACAAGCTAATTAATTAGGTGCTGCCCGGCACGTAAATGTCGGCCCAGATCAGAAACAATTGCCGATTGCGTCGCCTCTGATCTGGGCCGACATTTACGTGCCGGGCGGAACCTAATTAATTAGCTTGTTTATTTCGGCTTTTTTCTTAAAGATGTGCTGGGTACGTCCTGGCTGCCGCTGCATTCTCCGCGAATCGGTATCTGTCCGCAGCCCGGAGGTTGGGAACACTGGGGTGGTGGGACACGGGGATGTCATCTCATCGTCAATCAGGGCAGGCGGGTCATCTTCTTCTATGTCTGCCTGCCTCGATGTCAAAGATCAAGGTTCGTCATCTGCTGTGGCTGATGTGGAAGGCTTGAAAAACGACAGTATGTTTGATTGCGAGCCTCGCACATTTTTCTATCATACAGTTTTTGTAAACCATCTTGCAAACATGTCCTAAACCAACATACCCTTTCCAAATTAAAGTCATACTTCTTTGCAATCATTGCAGCGAAAATCTCACGTAGTTGCTTCACGTTCAGTTCCTGGACGATTTCATTTTCAGTCCGTTCGCTACTACATTCGATTTCAATTGTTATCCTTTCCTCTTCCAATTGCATCAGCTCTTCACCTATCAGTTTTTGGTCATGGGATGCCAAAATCTCTTCAACATCATCATCATCAGCTTCCACAAGCCAAACTCACTTTGTCCTTGCTTTGTTCACTATGATGGAAACGCTGAATTATGTCTAGGTTTACGCTAAGTGTAACACCCTTACAAGCTCTTTTAGGCTTTTCCGATACCTTAGAACTCAACTTGCTAACGGCTGCTCACGGGCACATGTTTAAGCAATGCTGGCTAGAATGCAGTTCCGAATCCGGGGGAGGAGCAGCTGCTTGGGGCGCATGCTGCTTTTTATCATGCACTGCTTTTTTCTCGCGCGCTGCCTTTATTCGTAACAGTGAAAATACCTTCTGTTAGCAAAAACGGGTAACTAATGTAGGTCTTCCGTAACAGTGAGGTTTCATAGAGTGAACGTTCGAAAGGCGGGGGACACCTGTACCACTTTCAAAACCCAGGGGTGTGCACCATTTAATCCGGGTGACTTACCTACTTTCAGACCTTTCAGTTTCCCAAGGACCTTTGCTCTAGAATTAGTAACTTCATGCACTTCATGGCCCCTGACACCTGGAATTTCAATGAAGACTGATGCAAAATACTTATTCAATTAATCCGTCACTTCATTGTTCATTATTACCATCTCTCCAGCATTGTATTCCAGTGGACCAATATCCATTCTTGCCTCTTTTATACTTTATGTATCTGAAGAAACTTTTGGTATCCTCTTTAACATTTTGGCTGGCTTACATTTGTATTCCATCTTTACCTTCTTAATGACTTATTTGGTTGTTTTCTGCTGGTTTTGAAAGCTTCCCAATGTTCTAACATCCCACTAATTTTTGCTCTATCATATGCCCTCTCTTTTGGCTTTTAGGTTGGCTTTAATTTCTCTTGTTAGCCATGGTCGTGTTATCTTTCCTTTAGACTATAAGACACAGGAGCAGATTTGGGCCATTTGGCCCATTGAGTCTGCTCCGCCATTCAATCATGGCTAATTCTTTTTTTTTTCCTCCTTTTCAAGCACATTTCCTGGCTTTCTCCCCATAACATAGAACACAGAATAGTACAGCACATTACAGGCCCTTCGGCCCACAAAGTCGTGCCGACCCTCAAACCCTGCCTCCCACATAACCCCCCACTTTAAATTCCTCCATATACCTGTCTAGTAGTCTCTTAAACTTCACGAGTGTATCTGCCTCCACCACTGACTCAGGCAGTGCATTCCACGCACCAACCACTCTCTGAGTAAAAAACCTTCCTCTACTATCCCCCTTGAACTTCCCACCCCTTACCTTAAAGTCATGTCCTCTTGTATTGAGCAGTGGTGCCCTGGGGAAGAGGCGCTGGCTGTCCACTCTATTCCTCTTATTATCTTGTACACCTCTATCATGTCTCCTCTCATCCTCCTTCTCTCCAAAGAGTAAAGCCCTAGCTCCCTTAATCTCTGATCATAATACATACTCTCTAAACCAGGCAGCATCCTGGTGAATCTCCTCTGTACCCTTTCCAATGCTCCCACATCCTTCCTATAGTGAGGCGACCAGAACTGGACACAGTACTCCAACTGTGGCCTAACCAGAGTTTTATAGAGCTGCATCATTACATCGTGACTCTTGAATTCTATCCCTCGACTTATGAAAGCTAACACCCCATAAGCTTTCTTAACTACCCTATCTACCTGGGAGGCAACTTTCAGGGATCTGTGGACATGTACCCCCAAATCCCTCTGCTCCTCCACACTTCCAAGTATTCTGCCATTTACTTTGTACCCTGCCTTGGAGTTTGTCCTTCCAAAGTGTTCCACCTCACACTTCTCCAGGTTGAACTCCATCTGCCACTTCTCAGCCCACTTCTGCATCCTATCAATGTCTCTCTGCAATCTTCAACAATCCTCTACACTATCTACAACACCACCAACCTTAGTGTCATCTGCAAACTTGCCAATCCACACTTCTACCCCCACATCCAGGTCGTTAATAAAAGTCACGAAAAGTAGAGGTCTCAGAACAGATCCTTGTGGGACACCACTAGTCACAATCCTCCAATCTGAATGTACTCCTTCCACCACGACCTTCAGCCTTCTGCAGGCAAGCCAATTCTGAATCCACCTGGCCAAACTTCCCTGGATCCCATGCCTTCTGACTTTCTGAATAAGCCTACCGTGTGGAACCTTGTCAAATGCCTTACTAGTATCCATATAGATCACATCCACTGCACTACCCTCATCTATACGCCTGGTCACCTCCTCAAAGAACTCTATCAGGCTTGTTAGATACGATCTGCCCTTCACAAAGCCATGCTGACTGTCCCTGATCAGATCATGATTCTCTAAATGCCCATAGATCCTATTTCTAAGAATCATTTCCAACAGCTTTCCCACCACAGACATAAGGCTCACTGGTCTATAATTACCCGGACTATCCCTACTACCTTTTTTGAACAACGGGACAACATTTGCCTCCCTCCAATCCTCCGGTACCATCTCCGTGGACAACGAGGACATAAAAGTCCTAGCCAGAGGCTCAGCAATCTCTTCCCTCACCTCATGGAGCAGCCTGGGGAATATTCCGTCAGGCCCCGGAGATTTATCCATCCTAATGTATTTTAACAACTACAACACCTCCTCTCTCTTAATATCAACATGCTCCAGAACATCAACCTCACTCATATTGTCCTCACCGTCATCAAGTTCCCTCTCATTGGTGAATACCGAAGAGAAGTATTCATTGAGGACCTCGCTCACTTCCACAGCCTCCAGGCACATCTTCCCACCTTTATCTCTAATCGGTCCTACCTTCACTCCTGTCATCCTTTTGTTCTTCACATAATTGAAGAATGCCTTGGGGTTTTCCTTTACCCTACTCGCCAAGGCCTTCTCATGCCCCCTTCCTGCTCTTCTCAGCCCCTTCTTAAGCTCCTTTCTTGCTTTATTTAAATGTATGCAGTGTATAAAATATGGCAGATGATTTTGTTGTGCAGTTAGAAAATGGCAGGTATGAAATTGTGGACATCATTAAGATGTGGGTGAAAGATCATAGTTGGAAGCTTAACATCACAGTTGGATACAGGTTTTCCCCACCATCCGAAGGTAAAGCATTCCTATGAAATGGTTCGTAAGCCGGAATGTCGTTAAGCAAAAAAAGCAATTACCATTCATTTATATGGGAAAAATTTGTGAGCGTTCGCAGACCCAAAAATAACCTAGCAAATCATGTCAAATAACACATAAGACCTAAAATAACAGTAACATATAGTAAAAGCAGGAATGATATGATGAATACACAGCCTATATAAAGTAGAAATACTTCTCCACAATCATTGACGCACTGTTCTCCGTAGCGAAAATCTCACGCAAGCGCTCTCGGCAGAAACATGGCACAAGCGCTCTCGGCAGAAAATCTCTCTCCAGTAACCTTTAAGATATGAAGCTGCCAAATCATACCAAATGACACGTAAAAATACACAGCCGATATAAAGTAGAAATAACATATGTACAGTGTAGTATCACTTACGGGAATAGGGACAGCGCCGAGCACACTGATGATGGTGTGTTAGGCTGAGTCGTCGGAGGTTGGGGTGGTGCAGTGGCCCCCACCCTCTGGGCAGCGAACCGATACCGATCCATGTAGAATGCAGTGGTCCAGCGGTAGCCGGGACGCACCCAGCATGTCTCTAAGAAAAAAGCTGAAATAAGCAAGTTAATTAATTAGGTGCCACCTGGCATGTAATTAATTAGCTTGTTTATTTCGGCTTTTCTCTTAAAGATGTGCTGGGTGCGTCCCAGCTACTGCTGCATTCTTCGCGGATCGGTATCTGTCCGCAGCCCGGGGTTTGGGTGGTGGGACACTGGGGTATCATCAGGGCAGGCAGATCATCTTCTTCTATGTCTGCCTGACTCAATGTCGAAGGTCGAAGTTTGTTGTCTGCTGTGGCTGATGTGGAAGGCTTGCTTGACTGCTTAGCCTCGCACATTTTTAGATCATACAGTTCTTTGTAAGCGCTCAAACCATCCTGCAAATATGCCCTAAACCGAAGTACCCTTTCAAAATTAAAGTCATACTTTATCATTGCAGCAAAAATCTCACGCAGTTGCTTTATGTTCAGTTCCTGGACAACTTCATTTTCAGTCCGTTCGCTACTGCATTCGGTTTTGATTGTTATCCTTTCCTCTTCCAATTGGATCAGCTCTTCATCTGTCAGTTCTTGGTCATGGGATGCCAAACCCTCTTCAACATCATCTTCGTCAACTTCCATAAGCCAAACTCACTTTGTCCTTACTTCGTTCACCATGATCGAAACCCTTAATTATGCCTAGTTTTACGCTAAGTGTAACACCCTTACGAGCTCTTTCAGGCTTTTCCAATACCTTAGAACTCACCTTGCTGACGGATGCTCAAAATAAATCGAGATAAAGCACATGTTTAAACAATGGCGGCTAGAATTCAGTTCCGGGGGAGGAGTTCAGGCTGCTTTAACTGCAGAGCTTGAGGTTCCTAGGAATGAGCATTACTAGTAGCCTGTCCTAACCACGTTGATGCAAAGGTCAGGTAAGCTCACCAGCTCCTCTACTTCCTCAGGGGGCTAAAAAAATTTGACATGTCCTCTTTGACCTTCACCAATTTTTATTGGTGTAACGTATAAATCATCCCCTTCAGATGCATCAAGGCTTGGTGTGGCATCTGCTCTGCCTGCAGAAAATTATGGGCACAGCTCAGTATATCATAGAAACCAGCCTCTTGGACCCTTCTCTACTGCGGTGAAGCAGCCAACATAATCAAAGACCTCACCCACCCCGAACACTGTCTCCTCTCCCACCTCCACTGGCCAGAAGATAGAAAAAGCCTGAAAACATGAACCACCAGGCTCAAGGACAACTTTAATCTGGCTGTGATAAGAATATTAAGCAGTCTTCATCCATGAATAGAAACAAATCTTCATTCCCACTTGACAGTGTTACATAGATGCCATTCATGGAAGTACGGCATGATGTACTTCTCATATTAAGCAACACTGCAAGGCATCAGGAATAGGCAACACAGTGGCATAGCAGTTAGTGTAGTGCTCTACAGGCCTGTGACCCAGGTTCATTACCCAGCACTGCCTTTAAGGAGTTTGTACATTCTTCCTGTGACCATGAGGGTTTCCACTGGATGGTCCAGTTTCATTCCACATTCCAAAGATGTGTAGGTTGGTAGGTTAATTGGTCACATGGGTATAATTGGGCAGTGTAGGCTCATTGTGTCAGAAAGACCTGCTAATGTTCTGTATCTGTAAACAACAGGAATTCTGCAGATGCTGGAAATTCAAGCAACACACATCAAAGTTGCTGGTAAACGCAGCAGGCCAGGCAGCATCTGTAGGAAGAAGTGCAGTCGACGTTTCAGGCCAAGACCCTTCGTCAGGACTAAATACATTTTTTAAAAATGTATAAGCGAAATAAAAGGTTTTTTTTTTCAGAAGAGGAAGGGATATGAGAAAAACAAGTTTCATTTGAAAAACAGGCATGGAGTCTTGGCTGCTGACTATTTGCATCTAAGTTTCCCACAGACACCTAAAATAAACCTAAAATACTCCATAAAGAAACTTTGCAGCTGCATCCATTACTACTGAGAAATTTATACCCATGAATGATCCAGCAAAATCCACATGAATCCTCTGACAGGGCAATGCAGGCTGTTCCCAGGGATGGAGAGGCGCTGTTCTTGGCATCTTCTAGACATGTTGGCACCCCAAACAAGGCATGGCAAGCTGTGCGATCTGCTGACCTATCCCAGACCACCAGCCAAAACTTTGAGCCAGTACTTTCATTTTGACCACACCGAGATGATCGGAATGTAGCTCCTCCAACACTTTCACTCTCAGCTTGGATGGTACAACATCTCTCAATCCCCACATAAGGCAATCCATATCAAGGGCAAGTTCATCCCGGCATGGATAAAAATGGAGGTGCTTGAATTTCTGCTGCAAATTCCAGCCATTTTATGTTGCCATATGGACTTGAAACAGTGTGGGGTCTTTTCCAATTTCCCTTTGGATCAGCTCTGCCGTAATAGGGGGACTTCTGTTTTGCATTAGGGAGAATATGTCAATAAGCGTCCTCTTTTGTACATTTTTCAGGTATTTCTTTTTCCAAGTGCAAATGGGACAATCCATCAGCAATTTTCTGATTAGTTGTCCTCCTGAATTTCATGTTGTAATTGTGTCCTCCAAGAAACAGAGCCCATCTCTGCATATATGCTGCTGCTGTTAGTGTAACACCCTTCTGTGGACTGAAAACGGACACTAGTTGTTGATGATCAGTAATGAGGGTAAACTCTTTCCCATACAGGTACTAGTTGAACCGTTTTATACTCCAAACCAAATTCATGACCTCTTTGTGAACTACACATACAGAATGCTGGAGGAACTCAACAGGCCAGGCAGCATCTGTGGAAAAATGTCCGGTCTATGTTTCAGTTCGAGAACCTTGAAGATTTAAACTTCTTCAGTGTAGTCATCCCTGAAAGAGACTTTGCAGTGCAGTAATCCAATCACAAACAAGAGAAAATCTGCACATACTGGAAATCCAAGCAACAGACACAAAACACGAAACATTGACTGTATTCTTTTCCATAGATGCTGCCTGGCCTGCTGAGTTATCCAGCATTTTGTGTGTATTGCCTGGATTTTCAGCATCTGCAGATTTTCTCTTGTGACCTCATTGTGAATCTGTGCATAATTTTTCTCTGTAGCGGTAAGGAAACGCAATGCATAGCCTCTGGGGAGTTCTCTCCCACCACTCGTAGTATGTGACATGACTGCACCTATACTATAAGGCAAGGCATCACAGGAAAACTTCACTGGATGATGCAGGTCATAAGGTGTGAGTACCATATCTGACATCACCATTTTCTTTGCCTTTTGGAAAGCCATCTCACACTACATTGTCCTTTGCCACTTCTTCCCAATCTGTAGTAATGCATTCAAGGGGTGGAGCACAGTAACCCGGTTTGGCAGGAACCTGTTACAGTAATTGACAAATCCTAAATAGAACCACAACTGTGTCACACCCTTTGACCTTAGGGCATCCATCACTGCTTGAATTTTCTCAGCACACTTCTGTAAAATCTTGTGCGTCAATGGTGTGACCACAGTAAGTGATACTTGGTTTAATGAATTCACACTTGATACATCATGATCTGAGCCCATAATCTTCTAATCTTTTTAACACTGTCCTGAGATTTTGGAGGCGCTCCTTGTCATCCTTACCAGTAATAATGTTGTCATCCAGATAACACTAAGTCCCTAAACAGCCTTTCAGCATCTGGTCCATAGCTTTCTCCCAGAGTGCAGGTGCAGATGCTACTCCAAAAATAAGCCTATTGTAGCGATAAAGCCCTTGATGAGTGCTTATGGTAAGAAACACTTTATATTCTTCAATCTCCTTCTGTAGGTAGGCCTCAGCTAAGTCCACTTTGCTGAAGTGTTTCCCTCCAGAAAGGTTTGCAAAGATATCCTCTATCCTGGGCAGGTCATTTTCATCTACTTTCAGTGCTGGGTTGATGGTGACCTTAAAATCATCACAGACCCTGACAGGCCCATCCTTCTTTGCTACTGGGACCATAGGCCTTGCCCATGGGCTCCACTCAACCTTGGAAAGAATTCTTTCATCCTCTATGTGATCTGGCTTACTGGTTACTTTATCATGGATGGTATAAGGAACCAGATGGACTTTATAAAGCTTAGGTGTGGCATATTCATTTAACACTATTTTGCCTTTGATATATCTGAATTTTCCAGTACCATCCTCGACACTGATATGGGATCATCCAGCTTTCCACTGACTCTACTGCAGGGGATGAATCTCCAATCAAGTTGTAGTTGGCTCAATCAATTACGCCCCACAATGCTGGCGTTCCTGATTTTACCACGTCCAAGTTCAAAGTGGCTTGTTGGTTGTTGTATTTCACTGTTACGAATATCTTTCTCACAGGAGTTATCTTTTCTCCAGTATGTCCTTAGTTGGATATTTGCAGACTTCAGTTCAGAATCTTTGAAATGCCATTCAAACACATTTTGTGGAATGACTGAAACAGCCGAGCCTATGTCCAATTCCATTTTAATAAATTTGCCATTCACTTCTGGTGTAAATCATATTGTTTGTCTCTTGTTAGTTATCACATTGTAAATCTCAAGGCTATCCAGTCCTGGGTCATCCTCATCATTGTCAGATTTTTCCATCAACAACATGCAAGTTAGTGCTCTTTTTGAAACTGCAACTTGACTTTTCATCTTTTTCTCTTCTCTGTGCAATCTGCCTGACATGCTTTTTAAAATGTGTCCTACTTTGTTGCATATTCTGCAATTCTCACCTTTAAACCTGCATTAGTCTGGTTGTACACGAGCCCCTGCCATTATAATAGTAACACAATTTGTTCAGGCAGGCTGGTTTCTATTTGGACATTGCAATTTTGCTCATGTTCACTTTTCTTCCTGACTGCAACTCAATTACCTCTCTGGTTGCTATATCCATTGATATAGCAATTCCAACTGCCCTTTTCAATCTGAGTTAAGCTTCATTTAGCAGTCATTTTTGAATACTTTCGTGTAAGATTCCACAAACCAAATGATATCACAGTGCATCCTTTAGCCTATCACTGAACTGATGATGCTCGGACAAGCTCTTCAATTCAGCCACATCTGCTAAAATGGACTCCCCTTCCTTTTGATTCCACTTATAAAACCTAATGCATTCTACAATGGTTTTGATTCTAAATGTTCCTGAATTACGTTCACGATATCAGCAAAGTACATTTCAGCTGGTTTGGTTGGAGAACGTATACTTCTAAGCAAACTGCATGCTTTTCCACCCATTATACTCAGCAACACTGGCACTCGTTTTTCATTGGTATTTCATTTCCTTCAAAATATTGTTCAACTATTCAGTATACATCAACTGGTTATCTGTTGTGAAATTGAATATGTCTATCTTTCCGATGTAGCCAGCCATTTTTGCTTTTTTATATTTATCATCATCACCTGGTACTCACTGCTTATGAACTGTTTTTGTTGCTTGTTAATTTCATTCATTTTCTGTTTTTTTTTAAAAATCTCAAACGTCTCTCTCTCTTTCCAAAGAAAAACATGCTGGGCTTTAACAGGTGGGTAGTTGGATTGAGTTTGTTTTAAAACTTCCTCAACAGCACTGTTGTTTTATATTTCCAGAAACTAATCAAAAGAAAAACACAGGAGACAAGATTCTGGTCTACTTAGTTTTTCCTTTCTTTTCTCATTGAGGCGATCACATATGATGTGATTCACGTACTTCTTACTTATAACCCACAATGATTATGTAAACAATGAAAATATAATACCACTCAAATATTACTGATATATTGAATACATTACAATTAGCTCTATGGGAAGTATACATTGCTCATAGAAGAGTGTGCAAAAACATTCAGAAGCATTTCAAAGAACATAGAGTCCAGTTTTTAAATTAGGTAGCATATAGAATGTTGAAGTAGACAATATTAGTTCTAAAGCAACATATATTAGTTTGTGCCAATATTCAATTCACTAACATAAAGTTTTGCACAGATCTGATGAAATACACAAACTTTACCATGGTGAAAACAAAAAGTTCAAGAAAGATTAAATATACTATGTTGCATATATTTAACTTCAGTAAGATACTGGAACAAACATTTGTTGAAATGCAGAAGAAAATTCAACACATTTTCCTTTTCAATTTTGAAGGAAACCAGGAAGGTATCAGCCCTAACAGTCATCAGGAAAATCTGCATTGCTTTGAAGATCACACAATTTGCTACTCATTGTTATATGTAGGAAAAGTTGAGAAGTAATTTGTCTTGCTGCCTACTGTTTGCTAAAAAGGAATTTTACTATTGGCCGCCCCTTCCAACAGTGGATTTTCCATTAATTTTAACAGCACTGAACACTAGGGTGCTGAGGACGGGTAACTAAATGTCTGAATCTCTACTGATGCTTCTTCGGCACACATTGCAATTGGTTTTGAATCTACAAAGTAATACAATTTTGTTACTTTACGTCGGTGAATGTTTTCCTAAAATTAAAAATTTTCTCTGTATGTTGCAGGAACATTTAGATTACTTACATCATTGCCCTCTAGTTCGAAAAATTCAAACTGCATAGAGATCCTGTACTGGGTGGGAGCCACAACTTGCCAAACACAGTTCTTATTGGGAGGGTATTCCTTTGGCCAGCCTGGTGAGGTGATTGTTCCATTTAGCTTTGACAGAAGTCCTCCACAGGCAGCTAAAATTTAAAAATAGCAAATTTAAATTACAAACTCAATCTCCATACAAGAAATAATATCAATACAATGAACCTGGTTTTACAAGCTGATGTTTAAATAGCTAAGTAATATCAGTAATAAAGAAATAGTAATGCAAGGTACAGCCTGAAAGTCTCTTCACAAGGTTAATTGAGGTTTGGCTTCGATCTTCCTGATTTCATGCCATAACCTGCTCTGTGGTGTGATTGCTTAAATCAGTGGTCCCCAACCTCCGGGCCGTGGCTTAAATGCTTTGATCAGCAGGAAATAGTCCAGTGGGACCAATTTTGCGTTGTTCTTGCAAAGAACCAGTGCAAATGATAGGCTGATAGCCTCATCCCACCTTGACACTCCTTGCAATAAAATCAACACTTGGAATGGCATAATAGGAAACATGCCAGAACCAATCCACAGGGCATTAACACATGTATTCCAGGCAGAAACAGAGCTATTTTAGTTGCTGTGCATGTCCCTGCAGTTGTTTGGATTTCTGTTGCTGGATGAGATAACAGAAGGTTGCTGTCATCTAGTGATTCACGGTATACATTCTATGAGGGCCTGTTGATTTCCTTACCCTGACATGTTGTCACCATCACAATATTTGCCCTCATCCCTCAGTGTCAGTCACTTCAGACGAGAAAAAGTTTAAAGAGAGGAAGATGGTATGAAAATCAAAACTGGTATACTGAAAATCAACTCAATAAACTGTTCTGGTCTACCTGTTTTTAACTGATAGTTAATCTTAATCATAAAAGGGCAAAAACAGGGCAAAGACTATGAAAAGATTAATGTTTTAATTGATCCATTACTATGTGGAGAAGAATACCTTGTTTCATAATCTACTTATGCAGTATTTCATGGCATTCAATTCTTAAAGTAACTTAGAGAGTAGCTACACATCCAAAAAGTAAATATTCAACCAAATCTGAACCCACCTTAAGGAAAAAACAAGGTACCTTCTGCATTGCCAGAGTGGGGAGGTGCACTGCCCTCTGCGTCCGGGTATTAGCAGGAGGGTGAAGAATTTCACCAGAGAGTGAAACCTGTACCACATTACTGGTGGTTTTCCCAACGACAGTAGGGGAATCACATGAGCACTTTGCATACATGAAAAATTCACAGAGAAACTTCACATAATTACCCGGTAACCTTATTTTACAACATTTACCTTCACAACTTTTCTTGTCTGCTGCAAGTTCATAGCCTGGGTCACAAGTACACTTGTAACTGCCCAACGTGTTCATACATTGCTGCTCACACCCTCCATTGTCATGTCTGGCACACTCATCCTCCTCTGTGGAGATGAAAGTTATTTGTTAGCCAAAGAGTTAACAGGTTAACACTTCTGGATGAGGTGAGCTCAATTTGCTGAGCAAATGCATTATCTATAATCACACCACCACCAATTTGACACTACCTGTCAGTGTAACACTGGGGCAAGATCAACAGAAACTCTAAAGGAACATAATAAATGCCCATGCATCCAATTTTACAATCACTAAGTCATACAGCACCAAATGAAACCATTAAACCAACATTTCGTATGTCAGATCTTTGAAAGAACTATCCAATTAGTAACAACTTGTCTTTACTCTATGCTATTTTTTCTTCGCAAACACTTAGTCCATTCCCTTGGAAAAATTATTATTATTGAATCCACTGCCATTACCTTCTTTCTTAAATCTTAATTCCCCTTACCTCTGTTCTGCCTCTTTTTCTAGTTGTCTGAATTGTCTGCTCCCTGATTATTGATTCTTTTGTCTCTAGAAACTTGTTACTTACTTTAATAACTTCCTTTTGGCTCCAGGCATTGCCCACTTGATCTCCTCCAAACTATGAAGTTGGGACTTCCAATAATTTGAGTACAATATTTCAGTCTGCCACTTCACAGCAGGTCAGAAGTATAGTCTCATTGATGAGAAAGTAAACTGAAACCCCTTCTGGTCTCTCACATTAACATGAATTATCCTGTAGAATTAATTCTACGAGCAATAGGGGAGTTGACCTCAGCCTCCTGGTCAACCTCCTTGTGTCATGCAACATCACTGAAACAGATCATCTTAAATGACAGTATTGCTGTTTGTAGGAGCTCACTGAGTGGATACTGACTACTGCAAGCCTGACCTCAAAATAATGACTGCCCTTCAAATTCATTTCAATATATTCTATAACATGCTTTGGCAGAAAGTAAAAGGTTCCATACAAGTGCGTTCCTTTCTTTCTATTTCATAATTTTAAACACGAACATAGAATTTTCCTTTAATTGTCCCTGCTACAGGAAGAACAACTGCAGTCTTTCCACACCATCAAAATCTTGCATCCCTACCACCTATTCCTCGTCAGATCTAACACCTTGATATCCTTCCTAGTGCGATATTTTAATATGCTCACACTGGCCCAGAACTTTACTGATGAATCTGAAGTCAGCAGTATGGAAATTCCTGGATGCCTTATGGCAATTAAGTGCAGCATATCTTTCACGTTCCTCAGTAAACTCCCTGTAAGACAGATCTTATAGTGGTTTAGAATGAATGTTGCGCTAGTATTGATGAGGATCAGAACTTGATAGGATTTGATGCCATGTGGTTAAGGAAGTGATCATGTGGGGCCTGAAGAAAATACTGTTTGAGCATTGTTCCTCTTCTCAAACAGTGCTCTAAAAGTATTTATTTTATTGTTCCTACCAAACACACCTTTTTAAATCCCTGGAGGCTCATCCTGGAAGTGAAAACAAAACTTATTTCCACTGATCCCAGCCCACTTCAAAGGTAAAGTAAATTATTATCGAAGTACATATATGTCACCATATACACCCCAAAATTCATTTTCTTGTGTGGGCATACTCAACAAATCTATAGAATAACTATAACAGAATCAATGAAAGATCACCTACATAGGGCATTCAACCAAAATAAAAAAGGTAACAAACTGTGTAAATGGAAAAAGAACAAACAATAATACAAATAAAAAAAACAATAAGTATCGAGAACATGAGATGAAGAAACCTTGAAAGTAAGTCCATAGGTTATGGGAACATTTCAATGATGGGGCAAGTGAAGTTGAGTGATGTTGAGTATTAAAATTCTAACAATTCTTTACCTAGGATTTAACCAGGAGTTTGGGCATAACTTGCTAATTCACTGCCAAATTTCAGTAGGAGATCATGGAACCATGTAGAAATTCAATCTTTTGTTCTGGTGCTTTATGAATAAGCAACAAAAATTAATATCATAGATTTCAGTAATTGAAAAAGAGAATAGTAGTGTTGATGACATTCCCTGAACAGAAGATTATTGTGATGTGGTGATATTGTTTACATCTGACAAAAACAATCAGTCTAAAAATTCTTCACTGCATTAACATCTGAGTTAAAACAAATCCCATATTATGCAAAATATTATATACCAAACAATTGCAAATCATAATTTTTGTTCGTTGTCATATGTGAAACATCATCACAAAGGATCTGAGAGGTGAGAAATTCACCAAATACAGAGTTGTTGATGGTGTTGTGCACTCAAAAAGGAGTGCTCCTATAATGCACTTGAAGGTGAGTCTCAAGGAAAAGATCACAATTGATTCCCCTTAACCCAAAAAGAGAATTTATTTAATGTTCAAAGTTTTGTTATGCTTCAGAACTTCATTGTGAGCAGCTTCAGTAAAATCCAGCACTGACACTCATGGCCAAAATCAATGCCCAATTGTATTTGCCAACTGTTAGGGTGTATTCTAGAGTTAGGATATATAGCAAATATTAACTTCAGCAACCGATCTTTAGAACTGAACATGGACTGTAGATTAAATTTAAAGTGTAGCCCTGGATAATAGGTTCCTGGAGCTGTGGACATGAGTTAATTGTAAACCAAACAATTCTGATTAAATTTCATTTTGGGCATCTAGAGTGTGAGTGTGAAGGAGGTGTGAAAATTATATGTAATTCACTGTTGATACATTGTAACTATAGAGTTGTCCTTGGATCTTTAGCATATACAATGTTACGTAATATTGGGTCAAACAGGCCCGTTCCTACAGTCTCATTATGTTGAATAAGCCACTTCTGTATAGCTGGCTTCAGTCTCGAATGACCTTGTTCACATTACAACATTTGGGGGCTCGTCCAGAATATCTTTGTGTGACCCCCATGTGGCCAGCTCCTCAGCAGTCTCAATGGTCAAGTACTTTTAAAATTAGCACTCATACTTGGCCCTGTTTGGGTCGGTGACTACGGGATCACAAGGTATCATAACCACGAGGCAGAGCTGAACTGGTAGTTATAAAAGCAGTGTGGTGTGTGTCCGTACCTGTGCGTTTATGTAAGGGACTAAACTCTGTGTGTTAATTTGGTGAGACGGAGTTGTGAATGGTGGTTACTGATGGTTTGGGATGCCAGTGAGGGGCATGTATGCTGTAAGGAACAGCAACTTTTGAAGCCCACAGATGTGCAGAATTAGAAGAAAAGAGAAGAAAATGGAAAGAGAGGCAGCAACAACCAAAGCCCGATCTGCCATCTCGAACTACCTGTCGTGAATGTGGAAGAACTTTCAAAGCCAAGATTGGACTCATAAGCCATTTGAGAGCCCATAAGTAGATCAACAGAACGAAGACCATCATCCTCGACCTCGAGGGGTAGCCATGACAATAACTGTATTTTAGCAGACATGTTTGTAAGTGAATGTGTGCATTTCAACAATACGTCTGTAACCTTGATGTAACAGTTAGATGCAAAGGAATACAACAGGCATTATGAGTCAGGACACACATAAGTGGCAGTCTGCAGAGTATACACTCTGTGGTTTTAAGAGTGTACTGTTTAATTTTTATCCATCATTTATATTTTGCGTAATGTGGGAACTAGTGTGAAGATATTGAGGGAGAGGTTATTCCCACCTGTATCTATCAGATTGATGTCAAGCAACATCATGTCGAGAACCCTGATGACCCAAGCCAGCCTTTGACTTTGATTACAGCCAACCATAAGCCCTTTACCCCGGAGAGAAGCAGAGCATTTTGTCAGAGTTGCCCTTACTTAAAGTCGTCTGTGGGAATGCAGAATTCTGGCTCAAGATCGAGGAAATTATTGAAATACAGCAGCTACACCCTAAAGATATCCACATGCTGGTAAAAGTGAAATGCCTGGGGAATATATAGGACAGTATGGCCCGGGGGTGCAGGATATTATAGGGAAACTACTAGGAACGCCAGCAATGAAGAGAGACATCACTTCTTTAAGGGGGAAAGTGAGGCAGCGACTGGGGGTCAATAGTTCCGAGGGGTAATGAGCCTGCCATGGATTATGAAGAACGTAAATATCGAGCGCATGAGGTGTACTCAGGGTTGGATAATCAGGGGAAGGATAACCCAGTCTTCCAAAAAATGCTGGGTACAAAGAAGGAGGTGTGAAAATTATACGTATTTCAAAGGAAACCAATTGTAGATGCATTGTAACTATAGAGTTGCCCTTTGATCTTTAGCATATCAAATGTCATGTAATATTGGGTCGGGCAGGCTCCTTCCTCCAGAGGGTGTCTCATTTTGTTAAATAAACCACTTCTGTATCCTCTAGCTTCTGTGTCTCTCCAGGGACTTTGTTCACATCACAACATCGACTACAATCCTTACCACACTGTTTGACATCATTTCTATGGCATAGCATTTTATTCTTTTTATTTAGAGATAAAGCACGGAACAGGCCCTTCTGACCCAATGAGTAGCGCTGCCCAGCAACATACCTATTTAACCCTAGCCTATTCATAGGACAATTTACAGTGACCGATTAACCAACCAGTGGATACATCTTCGGACTGTGGGAGGAAACTGGAATGCCCGGAGGAAAACCACTTGGTCATGGGGAGCACGTATAAACTCCATACAGATAGCACCACAATATAGCTTTAATTCTCTTGTATTGACTTGCTCCACCTCTGCTTAAATAGCTGAAATAAAAACAAAAAATGCTGGAAATACTTAGCGGATCAGGCAGTGCCTGTTGAGGGAGATGTCCAGATCTCAAATCAATAACTTTTGATCGGAATGAGGAAAAATTAGAAATCACATTCTGTCTACATTCAATCACAGAGATGGCCTTTGTCTCTCCATCCCTCCCAGTTTTTCTGTAATTTAAAACACAGTTTTCTAATGAGACCTCATTCTGATGAAAGAAAGGTTAATATCTGTTTCTCCCACCTTACATGCTCCTTGGCTAGCTGAGTACTTGAGCATTTTCTTTTTTTTTAATTTTGGGTATTCAACATCTGCAAGATTTGTTTCCTCCTCTGCTTTTCAGCTTAAATAGCAGTAGGGTTGTCTCCTGGTGGCCATCAGGTGAGAATAAAATAGATTTACTTGTGGTAGCACCAATGCTGGTTAGGTTTTGAATAAAGGGAGTACAGAGACAGCTATTAGAATAGACAATAAAGCACAGCACCTTCTGGATTTTTTGGGCTCTTGATCTATTCAATAAGACCATGGCTAATCTTATATCTCAACATAACATTCCTTTTTGATGCTTACATCACTTGATCCTGCTAGTATTCAAAGATTTATTGAGATTACAGGAAATTTATCATATCTATACTAATTATTGCATTCAAGACAATCTCTTCCATTCTAATGTCCTGAACTAGAGAGTATTATTCCACACCTAGCATTTTAAATGAAGTTAATAACTCATCAGGGGTGATTGATAAGTTCAGGCCTAAGGTAGAAGGAGATGAGTTATTAACTTCAAACTTTCTGCATAATCACTCAAAGAGTTGAACTGCATGTGCATGTAACGAGAGCCATATAACTCATCTCCTTATACTGTAGGCCACGAACTTATCAATCACCCATGCCGTGGACACTTTCTGGAGGTCCAAGATCCGTATGCTCCACAACCGCTGGACTAAGTGTGTAAATGTAGGAGGGGACTGTGTTGAAAAATAAATGTGCTAGGTTTTCTAAAATTGACTCCTCCTATCTTAGGCCATGAACTTATCAATCACCCCTTGTAATCATTATGTGCTTTTGTATTTCTAGTGGGGTTTAAAGAATTGAGAGGTGATACCACATGCTGTATGCCAACAAATTCTGTTTGGGCATGCAGTCTTAGGCCAGAGGTTCCCACTGTTGGTCAGGGAAAGTCTAGTATGGCTAGTCAACTGAATGAGAGGAGAATAATGATCCCAAGATAAATATCTTTGGATCAAGAGGAGAGAAATATTGGTCAGAAGAAGCTACAGTTACAATTTGTGGATTTGATGAATCAAGGATCGGGGAAACAGACAAACCAACTGCCTCTACTTTCATCAAAGTTGCTGGTGACCAGCAACCAGCAACTTTGATGTGTGTTGCTTGAACTTCCAGCATCTGCAGAATTCCTGTTGTTTGTCTCTGCTTTCCCCCATTTTGTGGACTCTGAACTGATTCTTGTTCTGGGATAATCTATTCAGAGCAATTGAATGTGGACACAATGGCCTGCTAAACCTGAGACCATTCTTAGACAAGTAGCTATTTGTTATGTAAAGTGTGTGAGTTCACAAAACTAACTAGCTGTGCAGCCCACTAGAATCCCTGACCCTCCATGAACAGACAAGAAAGAGAAAAGGTATTACCCAAGAAAGGGCTCTACGCTGGCCGGGGGTTCCTCGAGGTTCCAATCTCCTCATGTCCGTGGGGTCCTCCTTATCCATGATGGTTGGTTTCTGGATGCTGGAGCATTATCACCCTTATGTATTTGGAGCTGCTGACTTTTGTAGTGTTCTTCATCAGTTGAACTAGTGGATCTCCATTCCATTGTCTCATGGTCACCTGATCTACCTGGGGATCCTTCTTACAGGTTCAAGTACAGGACTACAATCAACAATGTCTCATGGCTCTGCCCACTCCAGCCTGCATATTTGTGTCTTCCAACTCTGACTGGTCCAAACCAGTCAAATGAGGCAACTCAGACAAAGCCTAATGAGATTACAGATTGCTTCTTTGGTATGTCAGGCATTTTACATAATGAGTAACTACTCATCTGAGAATGATCGCAGGTTTAGCAGGTCATTGTGTCCACATTCAATCGCTCCAATCAGATTATCTCAGAGCAAGTATCAGTTCAGAGTCCACAAAAGGGGGGAAAACAGAGCCAATTGTCTTGATCTATCCCTATCCTTGATTTGTCAAATCCACTAATTGTAGACTGTAGTTTCTTCTGACCAACACCGCCCCTCCCTTAGACAGTTCCTCATAGTCAAATATGTCTTGTTTCACTGAAGTCAGTGGGTTCTGAGATGGCTGATCATACCTATGTGAAGCCCAAGGACCCTACCACATAAGGGGAATAAACTGCTTATAGAGGAAAGAGTTGGGTAGTCAGGGAGATGAAATATTCCTTGTACTGTTCACACATGCTTATATGGTTATATATGGTTATGCTTCTTCTCTATTGTATTTCAATGGGCCAGAAATTGCTATGAGTTGATAAGGATTTTGAAGGATTTAAAACCTTAAATCATAGAAATGCAGTACATATCTTTTGCATGTGTATCTATGCACTGCTGCATAGGTATGCAAAAGGAAGTTAAATTTCAAGCCAGTGAAGTATGTGAGAGAATGGGTCTGCACTAAATATCCACAAACCAAACATTCTCTACCAACCTACTCTGCAAAGTGCAATAAAATTCAACAATGAGATCTGGAAAGCACAGATACATTCCCTATCTCAGAAGCTAACTCTCAGTAAGTTTAGAAATTTACCATAATCTCAGTGCATCAGTGCTGCATTTGTCTGTTTGGGGAAAAAAAGATTGTTCAATGATCAAGACGTCAAATACCTCAAAACTGTTAATCTACTGTGTGACCAGATCTCTTCCCTCCTGCATGTTTCTGAGAAATCAACAACAAAGCAGTTCCCCCAACATCTTGTAGTTTGGAGATGGCACATCTGGGCACTGGCAAGCTACCTCCAATGCTGCCTTTGCTAGATCCTTAAATTCACTAGCAGGATAAACAAAGCCACATCAATATTTCCTTGAAAACCAACATTCTCCACTTATGGTTCCTCCAAACACACCAATACCCAGATCTACAATCACACCCTGAATCCTCCCACATACAGGGCAGAGAACACGCCATGATTTCCATCTGCACCATCATGGTTGCATGACAACAACAATAGGGATTAATTTTGTGTATGTGTGTATAAGAACGTGGGGGTGGAGTGGTTTCTGTAGACTTGGCTTGGTGCAATGCAACAAGGAGCTTGTATTTTGTTTTTTTTTTCTTCTCTCTCTCTCTCTCTCTTCCCCCCCCCCATGATTCTGATCAATATCAAGGGATCTTCAAAGGAAGCCGAGATTCAACACTTCATATTCTGTTTGAGTAAAACATGGAATTCCCCATTTTCAGGTAAACTCCTACCTCTGTTTCACACACTCCAGCACCCCACAATCTTTTGGGTTCATATCCTGACCTCCCATTTTTGCCCCCTTACTCTCCCCTCCAGCCACCACCCCCCATCAACCTTATTCTTTGTCTCCCTCTCCTGATTCCATCCACCTACTACCCACTATGTTACCCTCCTCCATCTGATTCCACAGGTTCATCCCCCCACCCTTTCTGGTTTCCATTATCACATTCCTTACTTATCAGAAGTCAGCACTGGAAGCCTTTGTGTCCCCATTATCAGCTTTCACCCTCACTCTCATTTCCACCCACTTGGCTCTATCTACCTTCTGTCTGGCTCCCAACTCCACACTTTCCCCCTCTCCTATCTGGCTAGAAATACCCATCATCCTTCATCGTTCAGTCAACCTATCACTTCTAGGCCCCTGTCAAACCATACCTCTTGGCCACTTCATTTTCCTTATCTCCTCTCTCCAATCTCAATACTGAAGCAGGGCTTCAACTCAAAACACTGACAAATTTCTTTCACACAACTATGCTGCTCTAGCCACCAAATTCCTCAAGGGTAGTATTTGTTGACCTGGGTTCCAACACCTAGACTCCCTTCTGTCACCACAACCATCAACAGGTAAACTGTGGGTCTTCTTTGGAGACCCATGCAGATTTTTATTGATGCATTATAGAAAGCATTCTAACTGGATAATGGCTTGGTCTGGCAAATTGTAGCAGATCCAGATCCTTCCTAAGGCAGGAGTTGATTCTAGCCATGACCAACCTCTCAAAGCACTTCATCACAGTAGATATGAGTGCCATTGGGTGATAGTCATTGCAGCAGCTCACCCCGCTCTTCTTGGGTATGATCATTGCCCTTTTGAAGCAGGTGGGAACCTCCGACTGCAGCAGTGAGAGATTGATGCTGTCCTTGAACACTCCCGCCAGTTGGTTAGCACAGGTTTTCAGAGCCCTACCAGGTACAGCATCAGGGCCTCATGCCTTGCGGGAGTTCACTCACTTGAAAGATGTTCTGACATTGGCCTTTAAGACAGAGATCACAGGGTCACCGGATGCAGCAGGGATTCGCACAGATGAAGTTTTATTTTCCTCTTTAAAACATCCATAAGAGGTGTTGAGCTCATCTGGGAGTGAAGCATCACTGCCATTCATGATGTTAGGTTTTGCTTTGAAGGAAGTAATAGCCTGCAAACCCAACCAGAGCTAACCTACATCCAATTTCATCTCTAGCCTCAATTGGAATCGTTTTTTGTTCTTAAGTTAGCCTTCTGTGGGTCGTATCTAGACTTGTTATATAGTGCTGGATCTACTGGTCTTGAATGCCAGAGATCTAGCCCTCAGCAGTCTATGAATCTCCTGCTTCATCCACAACTTTTGATTTGGATATCTCCCGTATGTTCTTGAAGGCACACACTCACCCACACAGTTTTTAATGAAGTTGGTGACAACTGCGGCGTATTCATTCAGACTTGAAGATGAATCCCTGAACATTGTCCAGTCCATCGACTCAAAACATTCCTGTAAGCACCCCTTTGCCTCCTTTGACCATACCTTCTTGGTCCTCACCCCTAGTACTGCAGTCTTTGTTGTTGTTCCTTTCGTCACCTTGTGGAGCATTGGGCAGTAAAGCATACCCCACCTCCTCTGCCTTTAAAAGACTGAGCTGTCCTATCTTTAGGGTGAATGGCGAAGCCAAAGGGCTGCAGCTGAAATTGCGGGAGATAGGCATGTTTCCATGAAACAAAGTACACAGCAGTAATCAATGTTCCTCTTGCTCTGAGATATTCAGTTTTATTTTCCAGACACTGTACATTCACCAGGGAGATAGTCAGGAGTGGGGTTCTATAGCTTCTGCATTTCAATCTTACTTGCAGCCCAACATGCCTCCTTTTTCTTAAAGGGAAAGTGCACTCGCGACCTGAGCCTATAGTCTGAGATCTGTCAATTTTAGAGTATCACTAGATTTTTTTTTTAACATTTTAAAACTCTGTTGCTTAATGAAATACCCATGTCTGTGGCTGTGGGTTTCAGTTGTAGTAATCCTGAATGGGAATATTTGATGATTCCCATCAGAGCTGCAAGCAATGACTCACCCCTTATCAGCATCATCTTGGATAAAACGTACCCTTAGCCTCACAATCTGACTTATGATCTTGCGTTTTACTGTTTAACTGTAATTCACTTTCTTTGTAGTTTTTACACATATTGCTATTATTTTAACTTGTTCTACCTCAGTGCAATGAGTAATAATTCAAAATATATAACAAGCCTTTCACCGTATCTTGGTATATGTGACAATAGTAAACCAATTCCAAAGAGTAAGGGAATCATACCATGTGACCAGGCCGATATTTATCCTTTGATTAACAAAATAAGAACAGGTTATTTTGCATTATCACATTGCTCCAAGTAGAAGATTGCTATGCATAAAGTTGAGCTCCATTTTTTCCATTACAATAATGATTATATTTCATGAATATTTCAATGACCTTTAATGTGCTAATGTCATTTCAGGCATAACGTGCATTATGTCAATGATTTTTTGTTTCTTTTATTTAAAGACACAATGCTCAAAAAAAAATGTTTACTCTAATTGGGTTGTACTTACATTCATCTCAAACAGCATTCAGGAGTTTGTATATACGTACCTTTAAAAAAATTTGCAGCAAATCCTGCTTTATTGACAGTTCCATCAGAAACAAACTTCATCCACAGGGAGTTGGAAGTAGACTTGATGTCTTCAGGTTTGTCATAGCCACAAAATCGCCCAATCAAAGGGCTGTTTTCATTATTACCATTTCGGACTTCAAGATAGTCATAAGCACAGTTGTCATGTCTCTCAATCTATAATAAAATAAGGAAAATGTTTTATTTAGTTTTGGATAACAAGTTCAAAACCAACTTTGAAGGGGATAACCAACATTTAGAAAAGAACATAGCACAAATAACACAGAAACTGGTGCTGCAGCTCACCATTCCTTTGGCAATCATGATACTAAATTAACTCAATGCCATTCTGGCTGAAAACAGTTCATATCTAATAATTCCCTACCTCTTCATGTGTGTGTCTAAATTCTTCTTAAACATGGTCATCGCTGACCCTAAACCCTCTAGCTTGTGACGTTACCATGCAGGGAAAAAGGTTCTGATGAGCTACTCTATTGGTTCCTCTTATAATTTGATATACATCTATCAGGTCACCCTTCAGCAACCAATACTCAAGAGAAAACAATCCATGTTAACTCAACCTTTCCTATCAGACATTCCAATCCAGGCAACTTCCTGGCAAACCCCTTCCGCACCCTCTCCAGAGCTTCCACATCCTTACAAGAACGCCTTCCTCACAGTTGCACTCAATGACCCAACCAATGAAGGCAAGCATGTTGGATGCTTTTCCAACCTTATGCACTTGTTCTACCTGTTTTCGGAAGCTACAGACTTGCACTTTGGATGCCTCTATAAGTCAACAGTTACAAGGGTGCTTCCATTATTGTACTCTCTAATTTAAAATCCATTTGTCATTACTCAGCCCAAATTTTCAACTGATCTATATCCTGAGGGAGAATGTGTATGTGTTAAACTTGTTAAGCAGGATTTAGTTTCCAAAATATACTGTATTCTGCTTCTAAGATACGGTTCCACTTGAACCAAAGTTTGGAAGGAGCAATCAGATTTTCTGGGCTAACATATCATAAAATTAGTCTGCATGTTTTATTTATACATGCAGACTAATTTTTACCCCTGAATAATTTGAACTACAGAAATGAATGTTGAATTTTAAATTAGACTAACCAGCATAGAATCTACATTACCGTGTTAAATGCAAACTCCAAAGAACAGAGATTTCTTTCATTATCTGCAGACAGAAGTCAATCAACAACTATAATCATTATTCTACACTGCAGCTTTGGAGAAGGTTAATTTTATAAGCAACTACATTTTGCCTAGTGTTGCTAACCAAGGTAGGTTTTCTACACAATTAAGTGCCATCACTTTCTTCCTTCTATGATTTTTATTGAGTATCACAATTACCTCAAATGCCTGGAAAACTAATCCCACATGGTAGTGTTCAGACAATGTTATCTTCCATACACATTCCTTCAATGGTCTGTAGTCATCTGGATAGTTAGGAGACTGGATCTGTCCAGATTCTTTACTGATATCGCCACCACAGATTGCTATCAATTTGAAAGTTATTGCATGTAAAGAAGAGTTTAAATTTCAAAACAACATTTTAAAGAGCAACACACACAAAATACTAGAGGAACTCAGTAGGTCAGGCAGCATCTATGGAAATGACCAGATAGTTGACATTTTGGGCCAAGACCCTTCCTCAGAACTGAAAAGGAAGGGAGGAGGCGCCAGAATGAAAACGGAGGGAAAGGAGGTAATAGTTGAAGGTAATAGGTGAAGCCGGGTGGATGGGAAAGTTCTAAGGCTGGAGAAGAAGGAAGCTGATGGTAGAGGAGGATGGACCATAGGAGAAAGAGAAGGAGGAGAGGACCAGGTGAGAAGAGGTAAAAGGTCAGAGTGGGGGAAATTTGTTTACCACAAGAAGAAATTGATATTCACGCCATCAGAATACCCAGACAGAATATAACCCAGATGGACATTTCCATTTTTTTAAATAGAATGTTATAAAAGTTTCTCTCCATCTTAATTTTAAATGTACATGGAACATCTCTCCCTCGGTAAACAATAGGAAGGACCACAATGCAATGAATTGCACAATGTGGTTAATGCATGGACTTGATATTCTAGCAACACCACCGCCAGCCATATAACATTGCATGTAATAAAATAAACACAATCCACCTCAGTCCTCTTGTGCCCCATAATAAAATATTTTGTGGTTGAATTTTTGCTACACTTCTCCTTTTCTTGTGTTAATACAGAAATATGTAAATGTCATTGGTGATTTGTGAGCTGGTCACGGTGGGTCATATTAAAAAGGCCCCTGTCGTAATTCAACTCTCTTCTCTATGACGCTGTACAACTCTGCTGTAGCTACAAGCCTAATGTGTTCAGCGTCTCACCTTGCGTGTTCTGAAGCAGCTATTGGCATTCTCAGGAATTCAGTAATTTACGAAGGAGCATGTAGTATTTATGGCAACTATTAACTGTGATAATTATTAAACAAACGATAAATCATTATGTTTTATTAAGTATAATACTGTGGAAGACTTAGCAATTTAATTCTAAACTAAGATAACCTGATTTTTTTCTTCAGATATGACACTATAGAAGGAAGGGAGATGAATTTCTGCAGGTGTAATCAGACCCACCTGGAATAGCTTCTGTGGAAGAGCTGTCAAAATTGCTAAAAATAGAATAAATGCAATTTAGTCTACATCTCCTCAATTTCAGCTGAACTTCTGTCAGTTACAGCAGAGATATGGGAGAAACCCCATGAAATATTCCTCACTTAAAATTAATTTTGTCAGAATTTTGAAATTAATTTTGTCAGAAAAGTGGCTTCCATCATCAAGGACCTCACCACCCAGAACATTCCCTCTTCTCATTGTTACCATCAGGAAGGAGGTTTAGGAGCCTGAAGGCACATAATCTGTGATTCAGGAACAGTCTTCCAATTTCTGAGTGGACATCGAACCCATGAACACTACCTCACTAATTTTTAAAATTTCTATTTTTGTGCCTCTTATCTTGATTTAACGATTTAATATATATGTATACTCACACAGCAATTCAGGTTTTTTTCTATATTTATCATGTATTGTATTGTACTACTGCTGCAAAGTTAACAAATTTCACGACACATGCTGGTGATATTAACCCTGATTCTGATTCAGAACTTTGTACATATAATTAAAATACATCCTGGGCAGAATAATGTATGTTTGTGTGTGTGTGTGCGCGCGCTTGCATGAGAGAGTGTGTGAGAGCAAGTGCTAGAGCGAGAGCGCGAATGCGAGAGAGAGAGAGCGCGAGAGCGAGAGTGCGTGCGTGCGAGTGAGAGAGTGCACACGCATGTGTGAGTAAGAGGGAGTGCGTGCGTGAGAGTGTGTGTCTGAGTGTGCGGTGTGTGTGAGTACAGTGTGAGTGAGGGTGAAAGGGTGCGAAGGTGGGCGTGTGGTGTGTGGGAGCGTGTGATGTGTGTGTGCATGCATATGGAGCGTGCGTGCACATGTGTTTGTCTGGAGGTAGACTTCAAATTCGTGATTTACTTTCAAAATATTAAAACAGCATATTTCACTGTATTTTTCAAAGTACAGGTGGAATAAAGCTGAATCTTTTGTCATCAGCTCTAATGTAGTTTTTCCCACATCTCTGCTGTAACTGACTGAAGTTCAGCAGAAATTCAGGAGATGTAGACTAAATTGTAGTTATTCAGTTTTTTTTTTTTAAGAGATATTGACAGCTGTTCCACGGAAGCTATTCCAGGTGGGTCTGTAGAAATACATCTCCTCCCTTCTTTTCACAAATCCCCTTTCAAATCTAACTCATCCAAGAAAACATCTGTCATTCATTTTCTGTCCTGCATCAAGTCCAATGGCCTCCCCGATGACCATATCTGCAGGAAACGGGCCCAACTTCAGCTCCTGACCGATAAAACCAAGGAACTGGGGACGAAGCTGAATGTATTCACTGCCATCCAGGAGGCTGGACACCTCTTAGATGAGACTTTTACTGAGATGATCAGAGTGCAGACTTCAGAAAGTAGACAGGTGAGGGGAGTAAGCTGTCAGTGTGGGGTTCCCCTGTGGCCATCCTTCATATTTTGGATATATTTATCCAGCACGTTCCGAATTGCCCCCAGAAACCCTCATCACTGATGTTCTGCCATCATCCCTGCTTGTGTCCCATTCCAATCAACTTTGGCCAGCTCCTCTCTCATGCCTCTGTAATTCCCTTTACTCCACTCTAATACTGACACATATGACTTTAGCTTCTCACTCTCAAACTGCAGAGTGAATTTGATCATATTATGATCATAGTCTTGAGGGTTCCTTTACCTGAAGCTCTCTAATCAAATCTATTGCATTACACAGCCCTGAATCCAGAATTGCCTTTTCCCTGGTGGGCTCAACCAGAAGCTTCCTTAAAAAGGCATCTTGTAGGCATTCAACAAATGCCTTCTCTTAGAATCCAGCTCCAACTGAATTTTCCAATCTATCTGCACGCTGAAATCTCCTACAAAGATCCCAACATGTATACCACTTTGGGAACTGTTGGGGATACGGGGGTGGGGGTGCAAATAACCTATCAGCAGCACCAGGCCAGTGGCACCATGGCCAGCTCAGAGGCTCAGCAGCGAAGGGTAAAGCTAGGAGGCGTCGTAGTTAGGGTGGCGGACAGGTTCTGTGGCTGCGAAAGAGTCATCAGGTGTGTTGATTCCTAGATGTTGGGGTCCAGGATGTCTCAGAGCGGCTGCAGACTCTCAAGAGGGAGGGTAAGCAGCCAGAGGTCATGGTGCACATTGGCACCAATGACAGAGATAGAAAGGGGTAAGAGGTCATGTGCAGTGAGCATAGGGAGTTAGGGGAGAACAGGATTACCCAGGTAGTAATCTCCAGATTGATCCCAGTACCATGTGCTAGTCAGGGTAGCAATAGGGTGATAGTACTGATGAATGGGAGGCTGAGGAATTGGTGTAGGTGGCAGGGTTTCAGATTTCTGGATCATTGGCATCTCTTCTGAGGAACAAAGAGAACAGGTTACAACTGAACCTGAAGGGGACCAATATCCACATGATGGGCAAGTTTGCTCATGCTTTTGGGGAGGATTTGAACAAATTTTGCAGGGGGGTGGAAACTGGAGCAATAGGGCTGAGGGTGTGGCAGTTGGCATACAAGTTGATGCATTGATGATACATCCCTCCCTCTGCCAACCTGATGTCGACATGTAACATCATTTACACCATCATAGCCAGAACTACAAACCCAGCACCCGAGTGCCCTCATTACCATCTCGGGTGAGTTCAACCAGGTTACCATGGCTAGAACACTGCCCAACTTCACGCAGTATGTGAGCTGTACAACCAGAGGGGAGAGGACTCTGGATTTGATGTACGCTAACATTAAGGATGCATACAGCTCCTCTTCCTCCCCCCATTGGGAAGGTCAGATCACAACCTGGTGCATCTAAAACCCTGCTACATGCCTCTGGTGAAGAGTAAACCTGCAACCTCGAGGACAGTGAGAAAATGGTCGGAGGAGGCTTATGAGGCGCTCCAGGGTTGTTTTGAGGTGACAGACTGGCAGGCACTCTGTGAGCCACATGGAGAGGATATTGATGGGCTCACAGAGTGCATCACTGATTACATCAACTGCTGTGTGGACTGCAATGTTCCGACAAGAACTGTCCTTTGTTATTCAAATAACAAGCCATGGGCGACAAAGGACATTAAGGACATCCTGATCGCTAAAAAGAGGGCATTTAGAGATGGAAATAGGGAGGAGCTGAGGGCAATACAGAGGGAATGAAAGCCAGGATCAGGGAGGCTAAAGACAGGTACAGGAGGAAGCTTGAGTGGAAACTCCAGCAGAACAACATGAGAGAGGTCTGGAGTGGGATGAGGACCATCACTGGGTTCCGGGAAACTAGCAACAGAGGATCTGAAGGCAGTGTGGACAGGGCCAACGAACTTAACCTGTTCTTTAACAGATTTGACATTGTGGCCCCTGCCCATCCCCCACATGAGTCATCTGTTGTCAGCCCCCCAACCAACACATATTCCACTCTCCCCTCCTACCCCTCCTCACAGTCCCCCACCCTGCTTTCATGATTATACCCCTTCCTCACACAAAACCACCACGGTGGGTGGGCTTCACAGCTGAACAGGTGAGAAGACAGCTGAAACGTCTCAACCCAAGCAAGGCTGCAGGACCAGATGGTGTCAGTACCAGGGTGCTCAAAGCCTGTGCCCCTCAGCTATGTGGAGTACTTCGCCATGTATTCAACCTGAGCCTGAGGCTCCAGAGGATTCCTGTGCTGTGGAAGATGTCCTGCCTCGTCCCTGTGCCGAAGATGCCGCGCCCCAGTGGCCTCAATGACTACAGACCGGTGGCATTGACCTCCCACATCATGAAGACCCTGGAGAGACTTGTTCTGGAGCTGCTCCAGCCCATGGTCAGGCCACACTTAGATCCCCTCCAGTTCGCATACCAGCTCCGACTAGGAGTTGAGGATGCCACCGTCTATTTGCTGAACTGTGCCTACGCCAACCTGGACAAGCCAGCGAGCACGGTGAGGGTCATGTTTTTTGACTTCTCCAGTGCGTTCAACACTATCCATCCGGCTCTGCTGGGGGAGAAGCTGACAGCGATGCAAGTGGATGCTTTCCTGGTGTCATGGATTCTTGATTACCTGACTGGCAGACCACAGTACGTGTGCTTGCAACACTGTGTGTCCGACAGAGTGATCAGCAGCACTGGGGTTCCACAGGGGACTGTCTAGTCTCCCTTTCTCTTCACCATTTACACCTCAGACTTCAACTACTGCACAGAGTCTTATCTTCAGAAGTTTTCTGATGACTCTGCCACAGTTGGATGCATCAGGAAGGGAGATGAGGTTGAGTACAGGGCTACGGTAGGAAACTTTGTCACATGGTGTGAGCAGAATTATCTGCAGCTTAATGTGAAAAAGACCGAGGAGCTGGTGGTAGACCTGAGGAGAGCTGAGGTACCGGTGACCACTGTTTCCATCCAGGGAGTCAGTGTGGACATGGTGGAGGATTACAAATACCTGGGGATACGAATTGACAATAAACTGGACTGGTCAAAGAACACTGAGGCTGTCTACAAGAAGGGTCAGAGCCGTCTCTATTTCCTGAGGAGACTGAGGTCCTTTAACATCTGCCGGACAATGCTGAGGATGTTCTATGAGTCTGTGGTGGCCAGTGTGATCATGTTTGCTGTTGTGTGCTGGGGCAGCAGACTGAGGGTAGCAGACACCAGCAGAATCAACAAACTCATTCGTAGGGCCAGTGATGTTGTGGGGATGGAACTGGACTCTCTGACGGTGGTGTCTGAAAAGAGGATACTGTCCAAGTTGCATGCCATCTTGGACAATGTCTCCCATCCACTACATAATGTACTGGTTGGGCACAGGAGTACATTCAGCCAGAGACTCATTCCACCGAGATGCAACACAGAGCATCATAGGAGGTCATTCCTGCCTGTGGCCATCAAACTTTACAACTCCTCCCTTGGAGGGTCAGACACCCTGAGCCAATAGGCTGGTCCTGGACTTACTTCCTGGCATAATTTACATATTACTATTTAACTATTTATGGTTTTATTACCATTTAATTATTTATGGTGCAACTGCAACGAAAACCAATTTCCCCCGGTATCAATAAAGTATGACTATGACTATGTGTAGTGAGGCTGTGAGGAAGAACAGGCAGATGACAGGTCTCGGGGTACCTAGAGGCACATGACAAAAATAGGACCAAGTCAGCATGGTTTCCTTAAAAGGAAGTCTTGCCTAAGAAATATGTTGGAATTCTTTGAGGAAATAACAGGCAGGATAGACAAAGGAGAGTCAATAGACCTTATTCACTTGGATTTTCAGAAGGCATTTGACAGGGTGCACACATGAAACAGCTTAACAAGATAGGAACCTTTGCTATTAGAGGAAAGTTACTAGTATGGATAGAGGATTTGCTGATTGGCAGGTGGAAAAGAGGGGGCTTATTCTCATTGGCTACCAGTGATTACTGGAGTTCTGCAGAAGTTAGGGAATACTACTTTTTATATTATATGTCAGTGATTTAGATGACAGAATTGATATCTTTGGTGGCCACATTTGCAGATGATACAAAGATAGGTGGAGGGGCAGGTAGTGTTGAGCAAGCAGCCAAAACACTGCTTGAGTGGACAAAGAAGCTGGAGATGAATATAGTGTAGGGAGGTGTATGATCATGCACTTCGGCAGAAGGAGTAAAGGCATATACTATTTTCTAAATGGGAAGAAAATTCAAAATTCACAGCTGCAAAGGGACTTGAGAGTCTTCTGCAGGATACCCTAAAGATTAACTTGCAGGCTGAGTCGGTGGTGAGGAAGGCAAATGCAATGTTAGCATTCATTTCGAGGGGACCAGAATATAAGAGGAATAATGTAATTTTGCGACTTTATAAGGCATTTGTCATACCACACTTGATGTATTGTGAGCAGTTTGGAGTCCTTTATCTGAGAAAAGATGTGCTGGCATTGGAGCGCGTCCTGAAGAGGTTCATAAAAATGATTCTGGGAATGAAAAGGTTAACCTATGAGGAGTGTTTGGTGGCCTTATTCGAGCTTAGAAGAATGGGGGGGGGCAGGTAATCTCATTAAAACCTAGTGAAAGGCCTAGATAGAGTGGATGTGGAGAGGATGTTTCCTATGCTGGGAGAGTCAAGGACCAGAGGGCACAGCCTCAAAATAGAAGGATGTCCATTTAGAACAGAGATGAGGAGGAATTTCTTTAGCCAGAGGGTGGTGAATCTGTGGCATTCATTGCCATGGACAGCTGTGGAGGCCAAACCATTGTGTATATTTAAAGCAGAAGTTGATAAGATTCTTGACTAGTTAGGGTGTCAAAGGTTATGGGGAAAAGTCAGGGGAATGGGTTGGAGAGGGATGATATATCAGCCATGATGGAACGGCAAAGCAGAATCAAGGGCTGATTGGCCTAATTCTGCTCTTCTGTCTTATTGGCTTAAGTCCTGATACATCTCTGAAATTGTTGATCCATATTGGTCTAAGTTTAAAACTGCTATTCTACTACTTAAAATTTTTGCAATATCCTCCAGCTTTATAAATCTCCAATAACTATCCAGCCCTCCAATCCCTTCTTCCTTTTCCCAGAGGAATCAGTCATGAATTACAGGAATTCAGTCCCAATCCCATAATCCAATGATCCCTATCCTCTGTACAATATTGCTTCAAGACTCTTCAGGAATCATACTTAAGGCCAGCCATTTGCCCATCTGCTTGTTCTTTGAAAGCTCAAAAGCTCAGCATTCATTATTTTCATTACTGCTCTCTGAAACACTTTAACATCTTTCAGTATATTATTAAGCAGATTATAAAAAGACCATTTATGTCATTTCTTGGTCTTTGGAATTGGAATAGACAGTAGTAGCTCCAGCTGCTGAGCTCTCCTTTTTTCCAGTTAATGAGCTAGAATTTGTAATACATTGAAAAAAATTCAATTTTTTACATATATATTTTAATCAGTATGCCTAATACTAATCTCCTGGGAGATTTTCCCAGCCTGATATCAAGCAAACCGCTCACTCCCGAATCAAAGGCCCAGCTCTCAGCTTTCCTCATACAGCTGTTAGGAATTATTTGCTATGGTATTCCAAGATGCTGCTACAGATCCACTTGCTGTTGCTTGATTCCCTGGAGATGCACTACAGGAAAAGAATTTCTACAACTTATTGATCAGAGGAGAGATTCAACCAAAGAGGTATTCTTCATTAGACCGAGTATTTGGACATGGCATTAGATTTAGAAATAAAAACTTATCCAAGCCAATTGGCACCAGCAAATTTACCATTAAATTTCAAGGATGCAGAGGAAAACAACAGAAAGGAACCAAATCAGATTACTGATAGTGTGGACTATGCTTAAGTTACTGACTTCAGTTTTATGACTCACGTCTCTCTTAATTTTTCATTTTGCATTTAGAAGTTTCAGATCAACTGGTTGTAAATAGCCTCTCAATGAAATGTGTTTATATCACTATCAGTGTATTTCAAAACTTGACCGACAATATTGGTCCAAATTATCAAGACAGCAAGAAAATGTTTTGGAGGACATTTTGAAATGCTAAAAATTGTCGATTGCTTGCAGCTATCAGAATCACATGAAGAGCTATTCAGAGAGTTTCCTGATGAGTGTTTGGCAACTCTGGTAGTAGAATCAAATCCCAGCTTAAAAAGTATATATGATTGATGGAGGTGGTATCTATCTATTATGTGGGTCTCTTAGATTGAAGTCTGATTTGTGTGTCAGTATACATAGGCATCAGAGCATTGACTATCTCTATATTCTACATAAAGTAAGTAATTCCATTGAGTTCAGCAGGGATAAATATCAGGAAGAAAATACAGTTGGGGCCCAATACTGTAATATCCAGCTGCTAGTAGAGATCAAAATAGCTTTCTAGCCCTCTTACTCAGGGCACTATTCAACGAAATGTAGCTGAACAAGTCTGGGTTCCTTGCTATTTTCTTTTGCAAGCAACAAAACCATAAAAAGAACATCAAAGCTATAAACACATTAACCAATCAGCTTTTAGAACTATAGCATGCCACACCATTACACATGGCATGCTTGCCTTCATCGGAAGGGGCACTGAGTAGAAGAGGTGAAATATATGGAATAAGTTGCTATAGGAAATGGTAGTGGCTGGTACAATTGTATTGTTTAAAAGGCATTTGGACAGTTTCATGGATAAGAAAGGTTTTGAGGGATACAAGGCAACTACAAGCAAATGGGACGAGCTCAGGAGGCACCTGGGTCAGCATGGACAAGTTACCCTATAGGGCCCGTTCTCATGCTATATAGTTCTATGAGAACCGCTTAGTGATTACTGCTATACTGACTTCTATATGTCAATAATAATTCACTACACATGTAGGTTTAGGAACATCGTAAGAACTAGAAATGTGAATTAATTTCAAATGCTTCAAGTTCACACTGCAGTATTTAAATGTGCCTTTAACTGGTACCCTTGTTATCAGGATGCTTTACGGGCCCCTGTTGACTTTCAAAGTACATTCAGCATTGTCACCTGGGTTGGCACAACAGATAATCTACAAGCAGCAAGGTTTCATTGACAGCAAATAAAAACTGGTCAGGTAATGCAATCAGGAAATTGTGGATCATTATGTAAAAAAACATCAGGAAGCATTTTTGATTAATTATTAAAAGTAATGTAATTCAAAGTCTACCTTCATAAATTGCAGCAAAACCCTTTCCTACCCAGTTACTGCTGCTGCGGAATTCAATCCACATCCTGCTATCGGTGGAAGTTAGAACTTCAGGCAGCTTATCACCACAGAATCTACCTGGAAAAAGAAACAGTACAGGTGTTCAGTGCATTCCTAAAACAAAGCACATCTTTAAAGTTAACAAATGTCTGTAGACTCATTGTTAAACTCTAGTTTATAAAACAGCTGTTACACTACTTGATTACTTGCTTCATTTTATTATTTGTACTTTAATTGAAGATTCCAAGATGAAGCACTTCATTAGTTAACAAATTACATAAGGACATCTTGATACTGTGAAAGGTGCTATATCACGTAATTTTCTTTCTAGACAGAAAAATACATGTTAAGAGTTCCTTCCTTAGAAGCCAGCTGAATATATTATTCTGCTATTGTGGATTTCCTATGTGCCGTATCAATCACTATATAAAAAAATCCAGAAAGGCAATGGTATCATAGTGACAGTGAGATAGGACATAGAAACAGGCTTTTTCACCCAGCGAATCCATGTCGAACATCAACCACCCATTGACACAAATCTCATTTTATTCTCCCTGTATTTTCATCAACGCAATCACTCAGCTGTACACTAAGGGCAATTTACAGTGGCCAATTAACTGACCAACCAAAAGTCTTTAGGACATGGAAAGAAACTAGAGTACGTGGAGGACACCCACATGGTCAGAGGGAGAACATACAATTCCTACACAGAGTCAGAATTGAACTCAGGTCTCTGATGCTGAGAAACGGCGACTCGACTAGCTGCCTCATTGTGCTGTGAGCCTTCATTGCAAGAGAATTATCATTCACTCTGATGAGCTCCATTTTTGGGAAGACAAAGGATATTGTTAAAAACTTAAATTCATTACTACAACGAGTCCTAACTTGACAAAGTTCAATACCAAGAAGCGGTGCCTTTCTCCAATAACCATCTCGTACTTCGATGTAGTCATACCAGCAGAGGCGACTCTTAAAGAGATCCATGGTTGTAAAATTCAAAATAATCTGCAATAGAAACAAAGTAAGTCTTAAAATCTATCCCCCAAACTTATAAACTACAGCAAAATATTTATAATTTTCCATATGGAAATTTGTTAAGATTAATATCAACATAAAACGCCAATATTAAAGAGAGGATGCAAGAAAGATCACTTACACTTGGCACTAATAATACATTGCAACTTTACACACCACAGCTCAAGAAACTCCGATTAAATAAAAGGTTGGATGTAAAGACGTTATTATATGGATGTAAAGAAATAACCAAGCCTTGAATTCCAATTGATTGTATCCCACTTAGTTCTTTGTTAATTTTATTTTCAGCTCAACTTAGTTCCAGAATGTGTATATAGGGAAGATCATAAATTATCATGACTAAACCTCAGAATGTTTAGCCGGAAGGTTGCAGTGAATTAGGTTATTTCTGCTGTAGCCTCAAAAGGTCAGACAAAAATAACAAGAGGCTTGCGATATTCTCATGTGTTTGTGTAGGAAAATGAAAAATCCTGCCTGCTGCATATCCTGGGGGTTCAAAACAACAGGAATCTCTGTCCTTGCCATCAAAGCAGCATTTACATAACAAAAAGTGACTTTTCTTTATGAGTAAATAACACTGGATTGGATTTTGAATTTGGCACCCAGGCATTACATTGACAGTGCCAGTAAACTATCTGTTACGGAAAATGCCTAGCTGGTGGAAATTAAAAATCAAACGGTTTATACAGTGGACACACCAATTTTATGACGGCCTGCCATGCCTTTTTGACAATTAATCCTGCCCCAGCTCATTCAAATGCCCAATGAATCTATTTCTCTTGAAACGTTCCTCTGTAGAGCACTGAGAGTTCTTGGATCAGCTCTTCAATGGTGCAGATCCTATCAGAAGACAGAGGTGGGGAAGGAATAAGGGGACATAGGAAACATAGAAACATAGAAAATAGGTGCAGGAATAGGCCATTCGGCCCTTCGAGCCTGCACCACCATTTAGTATGATCATGGCTGTTCATCCAACTCAGAACCCTGTACCAGCCTTCCCTCCATACCCCCTGATCCCTTTAGTCACAAGGGCCATATCTAACTCCCTCTTAAATATAGCCAATGAACTGGCCTCAACTGTTTCCTGTGGCAGAGAATTCCACAGATTCACCACTCTCTGTGTGAAGAAGTTTTTCCTAATCTCAGCCCTAAAAGGCTTCCCCTTTAACCTCAAACTGTGACCTGTGACCCCTCGTTCTGGACATTATTCCAAATTATCAATCCACACGGACGTCAATTGCAATTGGCACAGGGACTGATGTGGAAATGCCGCAAACACCCCTGTCCCTGGCTATCCCCCTACCTCACTCAGACAACGCACCATTTCCATACGCCAGCTTGAAAATTGTCAAGCTGAATTTCCATCTGATACAGAGATAACAGGTAACACTATAATCAATTACACTCTGTACCATGTGAGGATTGGAAACATAGATTAATTGTCTTATCTCTCAACTTGTTGATCCCCATCTATATACAGTTTGTTCTCCTTGACTAGACAGAGCCTGTGTCCCTGTTTCAGAACAATTGATGTTACAGACAATTAGATGTTATAAATATCTACAGCTCCTCCTTAGAAAAAGTCAGATGCACAAAAATTGAAAGCAGCCGTCAGAATAAAGGAAGCCCCAACATATGGTTATAATTCCTTCAAACAAATCTAATGAAGGTCATTTTTCTATTGCCATGTGAATGTTCACCAAGGGTAGCTGGAGCACAGGGTAAAACTTTAAAGTAAGTGACAAGTTGATAAAGATCATGATTGGCCTGCTCTGTATTATCCTGGTAGATATAGTCATAGTCATACTTTATTGATCCCGGGGGAAATTGGTTTTTGTTACAGTTGCACCATAAATAATAAATAGGAATAATAATATTACTATTAGTAAATAGTAAATAGTAATAGTCATGGAAATAATAAATAGTAATAAATAGTTAAATAGTAATATGTAAACTATGCCAGTAAATTATGAAATAAGTCCAGGACCAGCCTATTGGCTCAGGGTGTCTGACCCTCCAAGGGAGGAGTTGTAAAGTTTGATGGCCACAGGCAGGAATGACTTCCTATGACGCTCTGTGCTGCATCTCGGAGGAATGAGTCTATGGCTGAATGTACTCCTGTGCCCACCCAGTACATTATGTAGTGGATGGGAGAGATTGAACAAGATGGCATGCAACTTAGACAGCATCCTCTTTTCAGACACCACCGTGAGAGAGTCCAGTTCCATCCCCACAACATCACTGGCCTTACGAATATGACCATAGTACAATTGATCCCACAGGTGTGCAGCACTAAGGTCATTTTGTAGGTCTAACATTGTGAACAATTTCTGTAACATCCAATTTCAAGATGAAAGTTATGCTACTGGCATAATCTCTACCAGATTTAGTGCAGATTTATAATCCAGATAATCCAGGCTAAATATTCGGTGTCCTCAGTTAAACTTTAATCAGAAGCCACGTACTATTGGAAGAAATCTATTTATAAAGCTGTCTTAAACAAAAGTTAAGCAACACACATCAAAGTTGCTGGTGAATGCAGCAGGCCAGGCAGCATCTCTAGGAAGAGGTACAGTCGACATTTCAGGCCGACACCCTTCGTCAGGACTAACTGAAGGAGTAGTTAGTAAGAGATTTGAAAGTGGGAGGGGGAGGGAGAGATCCAAAATGGTAGGAGAAGACAGGAGGGGGAGGGATGGAGCCAAGAGCTGGACGGGTGATTGGCAAAGGGGATACGAGAGGATCATGGGATAGCCCTCCGACTATACCCCTTGCCCATCCTCTGGGTTCCCCTCTCCCTTTCATTCTCCCTGGGCCTCCTGTCCCATGATCCTCTCATATCCCCTTTGCCAATCACCTGTCCAGCTCTTGGCTCCATCCCTCCCCTCCTGTCTTCTCCTATCATTTTGGATCTCCCCCTCCCCATCCCACTTCCAAATCTCTTACTAACTCTTCCTTCAGTTAGTCCTGACAGAGGGTCTCGGCCTGAAACGTCGACTGTACCTCTTCCTAGAGATGCTGCCTGGCCTGCTGCGTTCACCAGCAACTTTGATGTGTGTTGCTTGAATTTCCAGCATCTGCAGAATTCCTGTTGTTTGCGTTAAACAAAAGTTAAACTTGTATCCTCGCCGCTAGGATTCTAGACTTTGAACAATCCTAAAGCAGTGCCAGAACAAACTGGACTTCGTTCCTTGCTACAGTTACTAGAATATACTGCAGCATTTTAAAATCTTCATTATTGTGTCAGGATTCATTTCTAAGTATCTATTGTAGTAAAGTATCCTATCAATAAGTAATTTAGTCTCATTAATGTTTCAATATATTAATGAATGTATTTTAATGTTTGTTGTCTCAAATTGTTGCATTTGAAGCAGCTTAATGGGCTGGGTCTTGCTACGAGACCCTCATTTCCTACAATCTCCCTACACCTGAACTTGCAGTGCCAGTAAAAAGTATTCACCCCCTTTGGAAGTTTTCATGTTTTATTGTTTTACAACATGGAATCACAAGGGATTTAATTTTGCTTTTGTTTGACATGGACCAAAAGAAAAATACTCTTTTGTGTCAAAGTGAAACCAGATCTCTACAAAGTGATCTAAATTAACTACAAATATAAAACACAAAATAATTGATTGCATAAATATTCATCCCCTTTAGTATGACACTCATCACTGGTACAGCCAATTGGTTTCAGAAGCCACATAATTAATTAAATGGAGATCACTGTGTGCAGTCAAGGTGTTTCAATTGATTGTAGTAAAAATACACCTGTATCTGGAAGGTCCAACTGCTGGTTAGTCAGTATCATGGCAAAAACTACACCATGAAGACAAAATAACACTCCAAGCAACTCTGCAAAAAGACTATTGAAAAGCACAAGTCAGGAGATGCATACGAGAAAATTTCCAAGTCACTGAATATCCCTTGGAGTACAGTTAAGTAAATCATCAAGAAATTGAAAGAATATAGCACAGCTGTAAATCTGGCTACAGCAGGCCATCCTCAAACACTGACTGACCATGCAAGAAGGGGACCAGTGAGGGAGGCCTCCAAGAGACCCATGACAACTCTGGAGGAGTTACAAGCGTTAGTGGCTGAGATAGGGGAGATTGTGCATACAATAACTGTTGCCCGGGTGCTTCACCAGTCACAGCTTTATGGGAGAGTGGCAAAGGGAAAGCCACTGTTGAAAAAACCTCACATTAATTCTTAGCTAGAGCTTGACAGAAGGCACATGGGAGAATCTGAAGTCAGCTGGAAGAAGGTTTTATGATCTGATAAAACCAAAATTGAGCTTTTTGGCCATCAGACTAAATGTTATGTTTGGTGTAAGCACATCATCAAAAACACAGCCTCCCCTACTGTGAAGCATGGTGGTGGCTGCATTAAGCTGTGGGGATGCTTCACTGCAACAGGCCCTGGAAGGCTTGTGAAGATAGAGAGTAAAATAAATGCAGCAAAATGCAGGGAAATCCTGGAGAAAAACCTAATGCAAGAGAACGGTGACTTGGGAGAAGATTTGTTTTCCAGCAAGACAATGACCCCAAGCATAAAGCCAAAGTTACACAGGAATGGCTTAAAAAGAACAAAATTAATGTCTTGGAATGGCCAATTTAGAGTCCAGATCTCAATCCAATTGATAATCTGTGGCTGGACTTGAAAAGGGCTGTTCACTTATGATCCCCATGCAATCTGACAAAGCTTGAGCAGTTTTGTAAAGAGAAAAGTTGTAGTGTCCAGATGTGCAAAGCTGATAGAGACCTATCCACACAGACTCAAAGCTGTAATTGCTGCCAAATGTGTATCTACTACATACTGACATGAAGAGGGTGAATACTTATGCAATCAATTATTTTGTTTTACATTTGTAATTAATTTAGATCTCTTTGTAGAGATTTGACATAAAAGAATCTTTTTTCTGTTGATCAGTGTCAAAAAGAGCCAAATTCAATCCACTGTGATTCAAGGTTGTCAAACAATAAACATGAAAACTTCCAAGGGGTGGGGGGGGGGGGGGGTTGGGTGAATACTTTTTATTGGCACTGTACTTGCTCTGGATGTTTACCTTTCTGGCTCAAATCATTTTGGACTCCAGTGGGAAGGCTTAGTCAAAGAAAGGGTTACAAATCCTGAACCATTAAAATGGGCTTCCTGAAATCCCAGGAAGGTAGTGGTTGTTAGTAAGGCCCTACCCTCAGGTTTAACAATAAAGAGCTGTTGAAATGAAAGAGTTAAGATATTTTATACTTACTTACAAAGCTAGAATCTGCTAGAAAACCGAACATTAAACAAAATGGAAGTTATCTTTCTTTCTGTTCTTTTTCTTTCCCAGGGATCCTCAATCTCTCTTGAAAACAACAGAGTTGCAAATTGCCAGCCAGGTGCAATTTTACACAAGGTCCTGAGATCATTGAACTAGGCTACTGAATTTTATGGAAGCATCTTGAAAGATACAGCTCCCAATATTGTTCAGTAAATTTGGAACATCCATGTTTAACTTTGCATGTACTGAACTCCTTGGTGGATGCCTTGGAAAATGATAAATGCCGAAGGTTGGGAAATAGTGATATTTACAAGAATAATCCAAGCCAACATGATTTCTGAAAAGTCCATTTACAAAAATACAGAATTTTAAAGAGATCTAGCATATCTTTGTGCGTATGTAAAATTGTGTTTGATTCTTCACCAAAATGCTCAAAAACTTATAATGGAAGTCAATAGAAATTACCGGGCAAAACAGCTGCCAGAGCAAGTACAAAAAGGAACAGAGAAGGCGAAGTGAAAACAGGGAATTCACGCAGTCAAATAAAAATGCGAGAGAAAGCTAAAACAAAGTGTAGAAAATGCTGGATGTATTACAGGTTTGGGTATCATCATATCCCAGAAGATCAGACTTCAGAGGCTGATAATAATCTAAACCTGAGACTGAACAACTTCATGTAATCTTGTACCAGATTTTTCTCTAATGTGAACAGATGAATTTCTTTAAAAGGACTCTTCCCTTGTAAAATAATGGTCACACCAACAAATTAACAGCTGGCTTGGACCTTGCCTATTGGATTCATTTGAACAGCTACATTTAAATAATTGGATTTTCCCTTAATACAACAATGATGCAGTAATATTCAGTTATATTATCAAATATAATCCAGAGGCCTGGACTGAAACTCCAAAGAAATGAGATCAAATCACAAAATGGCAGGGGGGCCATTTAAACTCACATAACTAAATAGCATGTAATAAAAAGATAGCAGCCTAGGAATTTGCTTGCATAGCACATTTATTCATCATGAAGTGAATGAAAATTGAACTTTTCTGGAATAAAAAACAATTACACACATTCCCAAGTTATTTTTTTTTAATTGAACTCCGGATATTTGAATGAGCACTTTGTATCAAGAATCATGTGGGCACAGTTGGTAAGATTGCTTTCTGTATTTCTGCCCTTTAAAGGGCCACTCACTCTGCCATTTGCATCTTTGCAGTCTGATCTCAGCACCCCGCCGGCTACTGCCTTATTATAAAACTTGCACCTAACTAATGAGTCTTCTACTAACATTCACTGCCACTACAGCAGTAGAAAACCAATTGTGATAATCTGTTGACAGAGCTATTGCACACGGGTACCTGCAGGTGTACACGATGACAGAACCCAGAAAAACATAAAGCTTACCCACCCATCAAGCTCAAAAGCAGGGGTTCCCAACATGGGGCCCGTGGTTAATGGTCGAGGTCCAAGGCTTAAAAGTTGGGAACCCCTGCTCTAGAGCAACATATACTTCTATCTTCATCTCAGTGGGCAGTGTTCTGCGGACATGTTAGCATTCACTAAGAAAGGTCACTGTGAGATCTACAGACATCTCTAATTCCTGAATTCAGGTGTGCACATGTATATGAACTACTCGAACAATTGATATCAAGGACATTGCTTTTCTCAATTTCATAGAGTCAGGATGATTCCAGGCTGCATCACCTCATCCATGTAATATATTTCATAAACTTTCTGCTCAATGCCCTGGATTAACAACATCACTGATGTTCCATACTCAATGAGAGATAATTTCCTCCATTTTTCCTTCTGTGCAGAAAAGGAGGTAAGAGTAAGTTGCCAGCAAAGCCAGTGCAATTAATTGCAAAAGCTCACAAGACCTCTTCAATCAATCACAATTAGTTTGCAACATCGTGGGATAGGGTCTGTCCTTTCCTCATTCACCTTTTGACTGCATGCGCACTCTAGTCACTGCAACTGAGTTTCACTATGATAAAACTCCTGACAGCACAGGAGCTCAGTGAGTAATCTCCCTGTGTAACACTTTGAAGTGCCTTTCCAGAACTCACTAGACAGACTTTCTCCCTTTGTCAGAATCTGTTCCGAAAATCACTATTAAGAAAAAAGGTGAACAAAGCCCTTACTTAAGGAAGCTTCAGCAGGAGAGGAACAGGAGAAAGCAGAGGACAAAAGAAGGGAAGGAAAAAGGAAGGAGGAACTAGTGGGAAAGGAGAAGGAGGGTGAGGGAGAGAAAGTGGAGAAGGAAGAGGAGAGAGAAGATGAACTAATGCACTGACCACATTCACCACCTACTGAACAGCAGCGGAACACCCTTTCGAACAGACTCATTCAGCTCCACTGTCACAAGGATCGTTACAGAAAATCTTTCCGACCAAATGCAATAAGCACATACAACATTCATCACTGCTCAACAGCAGAACACACATCATAGTACAATAGTCACTGTTTTATTGATTTGTGCATTATTATTGCACATTGGTTAATTATATTTCTGTACATTATTATTCTGTACTTTATTGTTAGTTAAGTCTGCTCACTGCTAAGTGTGTTTTTAAATGTGCTGCTGTAACAAAAGAATTTCTCACTTGGGATCAATAAAGTATTTATTATAATTATTATTCACTGTAAGACAGACACAATCCTCTAATATATCACTGTACTTCATTATCTCATTATCAAAATCCAAGATTCCTCACTCAAGAGGGCTGTTTGAATACCTTTACCACACGAACTTCATCCATTCAATAAGATGGCTCAACTTCTCAACTGCAAGCTGTGATGGATAGCACAGTAGCACAACACTAGCAGTACCAGCAACCAGGGTTCAATTCCCACCGCTGTTTGCAAGGAGCTTTTTCTCCCCGTGACCACGTGGGTTTCCTCCGGGTACTGCAGTTTCTTCCTACATTTCAAAGACGTACCAGTTGGTAGGTTAGTTTGCGATTGTAAATTGTCCCACGATAGGCTCTATTTAAATCAGGGTATTGCTGGGTGGCATGGCTCGAAGGACTGGAAAGGTCCATCCACACTGTTTCTCATTAAACAAATAAACTGTTGACTTTGCTTGTGATTCCCACAAGAGAATTGAAAAATAATCTGACAAACGGTGATCAATCTCTGTATTTCTACATTCGGGATCCAATAGCGGTTTCAGATGATCATAAGAACCCCAATAGGTAGCAGGAGTGAGCAATATGGATCCTTGAATCCATGCTACGATTCTGATCTGATCTTCACATTATCTCCACTTTACTGCCTGCTTCTCCATCAATAGTAACACACCTCTCGTGCCAAAGCCTGACTGTCTTAACCTGAATATATCCAATGATACAATCTATTTCCCTGGAATGGAGAATCCTATGGAATCAAACCCAGTGAAAGAAGTACTTCATTCACATTTGCATTGGTCTGAAATTATGGTTATAGGTTCTTTATACGCGACAAAGGGAAATACCTTCTCAGCCCCTAGCTGGTCAAAGGTCCTAAGAATATTTTTCTGTTACATCATTTCCAGTCTTCCAAATTCCAAATTCTGGACAACTCAGACATCATAGCTGTTAGCAGAATGCTTTACAGTGCTAATGACTGCGATTTCTGCATCTGTTTGTAAGGATGTTCTCCCTGTGACACGTGGGTTTCCTCTGGGTGCTCTGGTCACTTCCCACATTCCAAAAACATACAGATTAGGTTACTAAATAGTGAGCATGCAATGTTGATGCCAGAGCATGGCAACATCTGCGGGCTGCTCCCAGCACTAACCACGCTCAGACTGTGTCAGTCATTGACAAAAACAGTGCATTTCATTGTATGTTTTGATATTGTGACAAGTAAAGCCAATCTCTTTTAATATCAATTTTCCTTTCATCCCAGGAATCAACTGAACAACTTTTCTCTAACATCCTAAATAAGGGGACTAAAATGAGCCACACTGGTCTAGATGTGGTCTCACCAGCACCCTGCAATGTTTTGGCCAGCCTTTCATACACATATTTTGTACACTTTGCTTTCAATGCCACATTCTATTTTGTAAATACCCAAGGTTTATGTAGAAGGACATACCCCAATATTCTGTAATCTCTCTTCATATACACCATACTCTGCTTTTTATAGGCTCACTAAGGAAACCCAGAGGATGAGGACAATGAGACTAGTAAAAACTTAAAAGCATTCCATAGTTCAATTGATTTGTCTTTCAATAGGTTGAAAATAATCCTGTAGCCTTTCTTGAATTACATTGGGGGGGGTTTATAAAAGAATATGAAAGTAAACAATCGTTCATTTTTAACATAGTTAAAGGTATTCTGTTTCTGACATTTTGAAGAAACCAATAATCGATTATTTTATATGAATTATTTTAATTCATGTCTGAAACCTTGTTTGAAACAGAACAACAGCAAGAATGCAAATACTCAAATCCTGCAACATGAAATATTTTCATTATCAGATAAATACGCAAATATCATTCCCTGATTATACATTGTGACAATTATGTTGACAATTTCATTATGTTAAAGCTGTTGTATACATGAAATTTGTTGTTGGTTGTAAATATCTATTTATGCTTTGCCTCTTTCCATTATGACGGTACCACTTCATTCAGATTAATTCATGGATCTCACTGCAATAACTGTATTACCTGAGGTTAGATGCATACAAATAGCAAATGCATTGCTGTACTGGATATCCTCTACCACATACGGTATGACTTGTCAATTACCTGGATTGTTTAATCACCAAGCTGATGTGTAAAACAATGAAGATGACATCAGTGGACAAGTGGAGGAATGGGATAACCAAAGGGAATTCAAATATCTTACCTTTTCACCAGGTGTAACTGAGACTCTCCAAACACAATGTGTGTATGAGGGATATCCATTAGGAAATCCGGGAGATGAGAAATTACCAGTTGAATCCTGAAGAGTTTCTCCACAAGCTGTAATGGAATGCAGTGAGATTTATTACAGCCTTTGGTAATCGCCTGCCCAATTCCTACTGCAAAATACTGAAAACAAAGAGACATATAATGTTTACAAATCTTGATCAAACCGAACAATAATCTCATAAAATCTGAATCTTTACTCCTTATATAACCAATGAGCAATGAAATAACTGCTCCAACAGGTTTTGAATTTCTACTGTAAAGAACTTCTTAAATTCAATATCATAGGATCAAACAAAAAAAGGTTTATCAGCCAGGACTTTAGAATAATCACTCCAGCTGCTTCAGTGCAGGAATACCAATCCCACCAAAATGACTGACCTCAGGATGACTCTGCGAAAAACAGAAATAGTTACAAATAAAGTGGACCAACATATAACAAATATTTATAATAATTCCCTGTAAAGAATAGAGAGGGCGATTTTGTTCAGTAATTAATCCCAGCTGGATTAATTACTGTGGTTTATCTTCCTCCTTGGGCATTCACGAAATCCAGAAGGTCTATGAATTCTCTCAGGAAATATGGCTCATGCTGCACCTGTGGCATTGGCATGGGGAGAACTAATGGAAAGTCAGACAACAACTGGAAGTATGGCCAATTATTTCATACTGCTGTATGAAACAACAATCATAATGCAAACTGAAATCAAAAACATACCAACATTGTGACTGTTTTATTCTGAAAGCAGAATTTGATATACACGAGAGATGGTACCATGCTGGAAGATTTTATTGGCTCCATTAAACAAAAAGAATACTGCAGAGCAATAATATACAGTCTGTGCATTTTTTAGGAAGGCTACCCATCTTCTACCTCAGGTGAGATTACTAGACCACTGTGTTTGATTGGTATGAATAACATCATCTTTTGCCACCTCCTTTAATTGATGCTCCAACAAATTAGACACATCACAGCAAGAAGCTACTACCTATGACCTTTGATCATCGTCAATTATACTATACCTTCTGAATTACTTAAAGCATTCTGCTTTCCTAAAGTAACCTTGAAATTTCCTGAACAAGATTATCATTCATTACTTGTTATGTATGTATCACTCTTCAACTGTTTGTTAGTAGGAAGCTGCAAGATTATTAAATGCTTAAGCAATGTAATTTAGCACAATTAAAAATGACCAGTGACATAATACTCAGAAAAGAGAAAATAGATAAGATGATTCTGAGCTGGCAGTATCATGATAAGATCAACTACGATAACTTTATTCAATTGAATCCAGTAAAAGGATCAATCCTATAAATGCTTGATTATGTTCTCAATATATAATTCTAAAGAGATTGAGAAATATAGTAATGAGAAGATATTTGAACATCTGATTCTATTCTGAAATGCAAGTGTACTGTGGTATGAAATGGTCAAAGTATTATAACTATGCATGTGTGAGGGGAGACTGTAGCAGATACAATATGCAGTGGATTCCAGTTAACCGGGACACATTAGGACCCATACCATTTGGCTCAATTAAGCAGCTGCCCCAATTAGCAGAGGTTTCACAGAAATAGATATAGAAAAGACAGACTACCACTTAACTGAGTAACAAATTATGTATTTAAATGAAATATAAAATAAATTAGAAAACTACAAATACTACCACAATACTATAAGACTGTGTATTAGTTCCTAATGGTTATCAACAGAGGAATTCATCCAGTGTCCATCCAGTGAAGCCAGTTCTGGTGGACTGGGTGGATGAAATCAACAGTGAGATCCAACAGCCAAGAAGGAGGTTCTACAACACTTCATGGAGAGCGAGGGCATGACGAGGCACAGAAGTCATGGTAATCCACTGCAACCAAGGAAGACCCCAGTTTGTAATGACTATTCATTCCACTGGACCTGGATATCTGAGAATGAGAGAGTGCAACGACTTTTCCACAGTAAAAACTCCTGCACTGGCTTTACTGTCATCACGGAATACGATGGACAGCCAACATGCTGTGTGCTCTTTTGATCGACTGTAAACAAACAAAATCAGCATAGACACCTAATGCAGATTATTGACTGCCTTAATACAATGCTTTCAAAATTACATCCTCCAAACCTTCATTTTCATTGTAACACTCAAAATGATTGTTGATTCCTTCAGATTTTTCATAGTTCTAACTTGCTGAAGCAGTGAAATTATTTCACTTTCACTCCCTGCTGTTTTTGGCATCTTCTAGCTTGAAAGCTTGAAACTACTGTGAGCAAAACGGTCCTGAATTGTCTTACTGCTTATTTCTCACCAAATTTCAGTGACAGAATTCATTGGCTTTTGAACACCAACACAAGCAATTGATGTTATTTGAAAACTAATCGCCCTAAGCCTGGTGTAGCATCTAACAGCCACGCAGGTGCATGCTGTTGATGCTAGTTAGAATCTGTTTGGTAACAGTCTCTTGTTCCAATTAAGCAGTATAGTGTTCCAAATAAATGAAGGGAATCACACCTATTTTCTTGATTTGCTTTTCTTCAAATAAGTGGCTGTGCTGATTAATCAATAGCCCAATTAAATGGAATCCACTGTATTCAAGTCATCTGAATGTTCCAATTGACTGTAATTCAATGAGATGCTCTCAGAGTACATCAGAGTAGCTGATGAGGCATTAGCTTCCTTCCTCCTTTAGATGCACTCCCTGGTTTAACAAACTCAGTTCCCTTATCTCCATGCAGAAAATTCGTATAAAAATACAGATCTGTAATTTGTCATCAGGCTAAAAGTATTGGTCATAGAGATATAGCTGTGGGGTACTGATACATAGACCATTCCTTCTGAATGCTGAGCTGAAGAAATGCACAGAAATACATCATTACAATTTGCAGTATAACAGAAAAGCACAGAAGAAATGAAATATTACAAAATCCAGTTGTCAAGTGAAGTGACCCAAACTGAGATTCTAGTCACTACACTATAAGAATAAAAGGCCAAAAGTCCATTTGAAATCCTATAAACATCAGTAATTTTATCGCCAACAAATGAGAATTAAGTTTTAAGAAAGGCAAAAGAGATAGCACTAAAAAACCCAGTCCAACTTTGCACACAGCTTTGTCTTCAGGAAGTAGTTTTTAAAGGATCATAGGAGAATACCCCAGCACAATGCCCAATACTGTGACCACAATCCAGAAGTATTTGCAAGGACTGCTGCTGAGAGGAGTGGGTGAATGGCTGAGTCTTCTTGGGTGCAAAGAATCCTGCAACAGTATCAGAACAGCTGTTCAAGAGGTGGCTCTCTTGTGCAAAGGCCATTAATGGTGGGAAGTTACAAGGGCGAATTAACTGCAAGAGCATGTGCCTACTATGGATGTGTGCATCGGAGAAAATGCCCCTTTGAAGTAACAATGGTAAAAAATTAAATATTTCCCACATTGCCCATTGAACTGCAATGCAGCAGGAAGCAACACTGGATCACACATAAAATCCAGCTGACAGGCCAAGAAAGGAATTCCTGAATAAAGAGCCAGTCATTTCAAAGTTTATCCCTTAAAATGGTTAAATTTGTTATCTCCTTATATTGCATATCTACTGTTTAAATACACTGTGAGAAAGCCTTGGTCAAACACAATAAGCAGATTGTATTGCTAACCTTATGTATCAGATACTAAATCTCATGCAGTTTGGATAACTTTCAGCTGCTTATATTGTTATCAGTATTGTAGGTTTCTAAGTTCACATGCAAAATTGTTTATAAATATTAAAATTGTTCTAGCCCACATGTATTACATTTAAAAAATGTATTTCAACAATCATTTATGAAGCCCTCATTGTTTGCAACTTCTGCCATGATGCAGTAATGAATTCTGAGGTGACTCCATAATCCAATCCTAAAATCAATTACAGGTATCTGCTCTCAGATAAGCCATGCTTCCAAGTAGCAAAAAAAACCTTTGCTGCTTCTTTTATATACTTTCTTTTCAACTTCAAGAACAAGGAATTTCTCATTGAAGTAGACTCTTAACTGAAAATGTTTCCGCCATTAAGATCTTTTGACAACCAATTTTTCCCAGTTTATGGATCCACGCTCTTAAAATTTTCGATGATTTTAAATTCCCTGGCCCCCACTGCTTAATTTTCACCATGGATGTCCAGCCCCTATATACTTCCATTCCCCATCAGGAAGGTTTCAAAGCTCTACGCTTCTTTTTGGATTCCAGACCTAATCAGTTCCCCTCTACCACCACTCTGCTCCGTCTAGCGGAATTAGTCCTTACTCTTAATAATTTCTCCTTTGGCTCCTCCCACTTCCTCCAAACTAAAGGTGTAGCTATGGGCACACATATGAGTCCCAGTTATGCCTGCCTTTTTGTTGGCTTTGTGCAACAATCTATGTTCCGTGCCTATTCTGGTATCTGTCCCCCACTTTTCCTTTGCTACATCGACGACTACCTTGGCGCTGCTTCCTGCACGCAAGCTGAGCTTGTTGACTTCATTAACTTTGCCTCCAACTTTCACCCTGCCCTCAAGTTTACCTGGTCCATTTACCTGGTCACCTCCCTCCCCTTTCTAGATCTTTCTGTCTCTATCTCTGGAGACAGCTTATCTACTGATGGCTACTATAAGCCTACGGACTCTCACAGCTATCTGGACTATTCCTCTTCTCACCCTGTCTCTTGCAAAAATGCCATCCCCTTCTCGCAATTCCTCTGTCTCCGCCGCATCTGCTCTCAGGATGAGGCTTTTCATTCCAGGACGAGGGAGATGTCCTCTTTTTTTAAAGAAAGGGGCTTCCCTTCCTCCACCATCAACTCTGCTCTCAAATGCATCTCCCCCATTTCACGCACATCTGCTCTCACTACATCCTCCTGCAACCCCACTAGGAATAGAGTTCCCCTGGTCCTCACCTAGCACCCCACCAGCCTCCGGATTCAACATATTATTCTCCATAACTTCTGCCACCTCCAACAGGATCCCACCACTAAGCACATCTTTCCCTCCCCCCGCCTCTGCTTTCCGCAGGGATCACTCCCTCCGTGACTCCCTTGTCCATTCGTCACCCCACCATCCCTCCCCACTGATCTCCCTCCCGGCACTTATCTTTGTAAGCGGAACAAGTGCTACACATGCCCTTACACTTCCTCCCTTACCACCACTCAGGGCCCCAGACAGTCCTTCCAGGTGAGGCGACACTTCACCTGTGAGTTGGTTGGGGTGATATACTGCGTCCGGTGCTCCCGATGTGGCCTTCTATATATTGGCGAGACCCGACGCAGACTGGGAGATCGTTTTGCTGAACACCTACGCCCTGTCCGCCAGAGAAAGCAGGATCTCCCAGTGGCCACACATTTTAATTCCACATCCCATTCCCATTCTGATATGTCTATCCGCGGCCTCCTCTACTGTAAAGATGAAGCCACACTCAGGTTGGAGGAACAACACCTGATATTCCATCTGGGCAGCCTCCAACCTGATAGCATGAACATTGACTTCTCTAACTTCTGCTAATGCCCCACCTCCCTCTCATACCCCATCCGCTATTTATTTCTTTATTTATTTATTATGTATATATTCCTTTTTCTCCCTCTGACTATACCCCTTGCCCATCCTCTGGGTTTCCCCCCCCTCCCCATTTTCCTTCTCCCTGGGCCTCCTGTCCTATGATTCTCTCATATCCCTTTTGCCAATCACCTGTCCAGCTCTTGGCTCCAACCCTCCCCCTCCTGTCTTCTCCTATCATTTTGGATCTCCCCCTTCCCCTCCCACTTTCAAATCTCTTACTGGCTCTTCTTTCAGTTAGTCCTGACGAAGGGTCTCAGCCTGAAACGTCGACTGTACCTCTTCCTAGAGATGCTGCCTGGCCTGCTACATTCACCAGCAATTTTGATGGGTGTTCCTATCCCAGTTTATGGTGTATTCCTTTGAGCCTTGCAATTAATGTTTCCTTGCATCATGCAGGATCTCTAACCATCATTGAGTTATGCTATCAGCAGTAACTTCTTCTCCTTCTATAGTTTCTTTGTAAGCTACTTACACACCTGCAATGATTTTGTCCTCTAACTTTGCAATAATTCTGACCCTCAATGCTTATTATTGTTGTATGAACATGACTTTAGCTTCTTACAGCTGTGACTGTGCAGCGAGTGTAAAACATACTTGGGTTGTCAAGAGTTGGTCGTAAGTACATGGTTTAAGTTCCAGCGGAACTGAAATTTGAGCATCACTTCTTCAGAGCTCATTACATTCGGCTTTAGTAAGAATGTAAATACAAAATGGTCTTTCCACTTACTGTCCACATGGGTGGCATCAGCTAATTTGCACATCTGTAGGGAAGGCTAGCAAAGCTAACGGAACTGTATGTCTGAATTTTGTGTCATTCCATAGATCACTGTCAGTGAAGATGCATTGAAGCAGTTTCACAAAAAATTACTACAGTTTGGATCTTATCCTAAATCTTATTATTAGTGTTTGGTGTGAGGGAAACGTACTAACCAAGCAATGGAAGAAATTCACTTTCTTCAGGGTCTGCTTCTTGATGGTAAACTGACAAAGATAGTTTTGAAGTCTTGAGCAGGATGATGTAACAGTTCAGTTTTCACATGCTGAGTGCATCCCAGAATTTGAGAAGCTTCCACAGAAAGATTTAACATAAACTCTTGGCATGACCATTGATGGTTCTACTAATACCTTGAGAGAAAACATGGACCGTGTAATGGAATTTTCCAAGACTCTCCATTCATTCCATAGTCAATGGTACATTAGCTCAACCTTAATTGAAAAGGGTTTTCTATATATCGGCTCTAGGACCTCGATGAGCATTGAGTATGAGAGTTGGATGTCATGTTACAGTTGTACAAGATATTGGTTAGATTTGTGTGCAGTCTGGTTGCCATGCACTAGAAAGAATGTGATTAAACAAGACAGGGTACAGAGAACATTCACAAAGGCTTAGGTTACAAGGAGAGATTGGATAAGCTGGGATTGTTTTCCCTGGGGTGAAGGAGGTTCAGGGGTGACCCTACAGATGTTTAACAATTATGAGGGGCAGAGTCTTTCTTTTGGTGTATGGGGAAAGGCTCAAGCTAAAGGGCACATGTTTGAGGTGAAAGGGGAAATCATGTAAAGATCCCCATAAGATGATTGGAAGTACAACCATGTGCAGTACTAGGTAGGGTTTATCCTTCAAATGAAACAGAATAGCTTGCCACTTATTTTAATTTTGAACCTTTGGTTCCACATAAGCTGGCAATGCTTTTGCCTCTGAAACTATAATTATGTTTCATTATGCGCAATAATACATTTATACATGAAGCTTTTAACATAATATAAAATCTCAAGAGTCATCACAGGAGCATCATCAATCAAATTTTGAGAAGAAGGACGTTATGGTAGAAAATCAAATCAAGATAGGCTTTAAGAAGCGGTAAGGCATTGTTAAGCCGACTGTGCTGGAATAGTCAAGGTTAGAGGAAGCATGGGCGTGGATCATAATTTCAGCAGTTAATGAGTTGAGACAGGGGTGCAGCCCTTTCACTGAGTTGCAAGTGTTCAGAAATCCCTCTTGGATTAAGAATGATATAAAGTTTGTAGTCTGTGGCAGCATTAGAAATAACAGTCCATTGGCTCTGAAAATTTTTGAAATGTTTTCAGCCCTGAAAGGCAACATACAAATTTAAGCTCTTCCTTTGAAGCAAAATTAGAAAGAACTGAAAATAAAAGTTAGCCTGGTCAACATCTAAAAAAAATACCAGGATACGTGTTTTTATTATATTGGACTGAAGATTTGCAGCTGAAAATCATCTGCAATTTCAAAATATGTCTGAAAGTAAGCACAAGATTAGATCCAAAATGCCTTCAGACTGAAATGAGGTACGATCTTACCAAATAGCACAGAAGTAGATGCTTTCCAGATGCTCTCCATTTCCAGCTGAGGTTTATCTGGGATCTAAAGCCCCATAACAGAACGATCAGTGAAGCTTGCTTTCGCTCCAATGATTATTTATGTAAGTTTGAACAGAATCTATTATATCCATGGTTACAAAAGAAAGGAATGCTTGACAAACAAATCATCTGCTATTTGTACTGATATGGGAAAAATATTATTCTAGATACGAGCGCCGTATAAGGGTCCTGAGATTAGAGGATTACTTCCTCATCACAAATCAGCTAAAAAGATAATTTTTAAATGCAGAAAGGGAAATGTCATGATCTTGTATTCAACAAGGCCATCTGTTTAACTGAGAGTACAAGTCTCATCTGTATATGAAGCTTGCCTTGGTCTGATCTGAAATCAAACCCTGAAAGAACTGTGCTTGACTTTTAAGTGTTGAAATCTTCTGACGATACAAATATTACAGAGTACTTATAATAAATTTTGCTGGCATTATGTCAGAAGTTGCACACTGTCCATTGCAATGTTATAAAACACTTGAATTATAGCATTTCAATATTTCCATATAATTTAGGCTCATCTACTTCTGAATTGCATTTGGAATTCTAGAATATGTTAAATGAAGGATTGCTTTAAAAGGAAATATGAGACTATTTCTGATACTGTAGTATGAAATGTATTCCCCTGCACATAGTAATAACATAAAATTACATTTTAACGCATTCAAAAATTGCAGCAACTGATGAATGCCTTTGTGTGTGCATTTATGCAGGTGGGTGCGGGTGTGTGAGCTTCCCTGGGAACAACCCATTCATCACAGAATCATGTGCTACTGAGATATTATATAGATACACTGCGTACATGGGATGATCCCCAACAAATTCCACTGTAGAATTGCCAGAATTGCTTGGCAAATACCAGAGGGAGATGAATGATGATGCCATCTTGAGGACACTGTAACAGGAACGGCTGCTCTACAAAGCAAAATCTTGGTGCTTGTTTGAAGTTCTTCTCAGGGAGCCTTCCACTTCCTTTTCTCCTGGACTGCCAGATTACTTTTGCCAGTGGTCTGCACAAACGTTTCTGTAAGGGGCAGGTGGTAAAGCACGGGGATTTATTTTTCAAATGATAAATGAGGCTTGCCCACTATCAACTCTGACCAATCTCTGGTAAACCCACCAGTCATTAATGCTGCTTTTCAAAGCACAGGTGAAAAGGTTTCTGACAAGCGTAAAGTAGCCATTTTACGGACCAATTTGGAAATAAGTGATCCAAAATCTCATTGTCAAAATCAGCCTCATCACCATTCCTTGCACATACCCAAATGTTTCACTCGGTTCCACCTTTCCAAGTATGACAGACAGCACCAGTCATGCTCAAAGTACACGGGTATATCATGCATAACCGTCTCACTGATTCAGCACTCTCAAATACCACAAAGCTTATAGCCCCAGAACCCAGAAATTGCTTAAGACTAAAAAAGTACTCTTACTAATAAAAATAATATAATTATTGGTCCATTCCTTAGGATAAAATTACACATAAAATAAATTAAATCTGTATTATCCTGAAATACAAAGTATTCTCCAGAGGACAGTTATATTTGTGCTCATTAATACAGAAACATTCCCAGCCATTGATAGGTATGACAGTCATTAGAGCAAACAGTATTTTTGCATTCTAATACAGATATTCAATCAAAATATTTGTTTTTTTTCATTATTTTCTTCTGAAACATAATGTATATCTTGCAGTTGTAAGAGAAAAGCAGCCAAAGTCAAGGTATAAAGTTTGAATTCTATATCAATTAATACTAACAAGGACGAGCGTCCATGAACCACAGACAGTCCTTAGGTTATGCACGGATTCTGTTTCTGATTCCTCCATGTCAGAAACATCCATTCTCTTTATTAACCCATATCATATTGCTCCAGATATTCTTGTTATAATTCTTGAATTCATTAAATAATCATTCTAGCACTACACAGAATTAAACTACTGGAATATATACTCAGTGGCCACTTTATTAGGTATAACTGTAAACCTGTCTGTTAATGCAAAAATCTAATCAATCACATGACAGCAACCCAATGCATAAAAACATGCAGACGTCATCAGCAATTCTGCAGGCAAAAGTGCCTTGTTAATATGAGAGGGGTCAGACTGGCTCAAGCTGACAGGAAGCCAAAATAATCCAAGTAACCATAAGCAACAGGGGTGTGCAGAACAGCATCTCTGAATGCAAATCACATTGAAGGTTGGAGAGGATGGGCTGCAGAAGAGAAGACCACAGTGATTTGCACTCCTGCACGTAATAAAGTGGCCACTGTGTGTACAGTACACTCTATTAATGCATCGTGTGATGCATATTACTATTTCTATAGTTATTGTCTGAAGAATACTTCACAATATATGAGAGAATTCCAGCATCTGTAGATTATTGTTGATTTTCATTTACTTGAGAACATTTTTACAGCTCTGTTTCAGTCATACTCTAAGTACTCTGTTCGTGTGTAGGGCATCATACCGTTTTACTGAATTCCAACCTGGCATGCAAAACCACAGACAGAAAGCAAGGCACAACATTGAATGTAAACATGTTGGGAAATTTTCATGAGGATTCTGTTGTGATTAAGAGCTTATAATATGGGTGAAAATGCCAAGAGTGCAGCTAACGTATTTATTGATTGAGATACAGCCCGAAATAGGCCCTTCTGGCCCCTTGAGCCATGCCATTCACCAATCCCTCAATTTAATCCTAGCCTAATCACGATACAATTTACAATGACCAAGTAACTAGGAAACTGGAGCAGTTGGAGGAAACCAACGCAGTCACGGGAGAACGTACAAACTCCTTACAGTTAGTGGCTGAAGTTGAACCTGGGTCACCAGCACTGGGCCGCCCAGTGCCTAATGTCAAGTGAATTACTGTACACGCCTGTAGGAGTTAACCTCAGTAAGTAGAAGTGCTTAGTAGAAGAGTTCAATTCTCCATCTCCTACTGACTTCAATAAATACATCTTATGTAATATCTTTTAGCTAAGTATTTGAAGTGAAGGAGATGGAGCTGTGATCCTCTACCACTAATTGGCAATCTTGGTTAATGATCCAAAGACATTTCAACTCTCAACATATCAGCAGGGTAGTTAATTAATTTTAATGCAGTTAATTAAATATATGAAATTGAAAAGCTGATACAAATTTTCTAGAAACGCTGACCATGAATCTATTAGAATCAGAAAATCCCATTTGATTTAGTGATTTGCTTTAAAAAAAGGAATTTAGTCTAGACCGTACCCAAAGTAGGCAGGTTGACTCTTTCAGCTTTGAAGTGATCTAATAAGCTACTCAATGGTGATTAGGAATGGGGAAAAAATGTTGTCCTTGCCAATGTTGCACATATGTATTAAAATAAAATTTATTTGATATAATCAATTCTTACAATTATTATAAAATATAGGAGCAAAGTTGGGCCATTTGGCGCATCAACTCTGCCCCGCCATTTCATCATGCTGATCCCTTTCCCTCTCAGCACCAATCTCCTGCCTTCTCCCCCTATCCCTTCATGATCTGACCAATCAAGAATTTATCAACCTCTGCCATAAATGTACTGGACATAATAGCCTATCCTCCACAGTCACCTGTGGCGACTTCTCATTCACTGTTCTTACCCAGATGGATACTCCTGTCAGGAAAAATTGTTGAGAGGTGACGTGCAAACCCATCCTCATCTTTCAGAACACTCTGCCAATAGAAATGTACTGAAAACAAATAGGAGCAGAACCCCAACTGATCTTTGATTATCTCCTTTAAGTCAAAGCAGCTCGGGCCAATCCCTCCTGTGACAACCAAAAATAAGATCATCCATCAGGAAATAAACTGGGCGTATCCCTTTATCCAATTAAGCTGTTAAATTCATGGATAATTGTACATATTGAAACATAATAATATTTTGAATAAACTCTTAGGTTTATTTATTTTGTTTTTAAATGATGTCTCAGTACATCATTTTAAAATCAATACACAAATGACAAATATCAGTATTTTAAATTGATGCCTTCAGATTTCACTGAGAATGATGCTAAAAATCATACTGGATTTCCATGGAATGTAACATCACATGGACTGCAAATAATGATCTGCAGACTTCAAGAAAACACGTCTCAAGATAACATAATAACTCATATTTTAGCTATGTTATATTTAAATATGGTAGCTTTTTGTCATATTTAATTCATAAAAGCAATTCATTAACTGGCCAAGACTGAATAATATGCAGAGGCCTAGGGATATTTCAGTTATTGTGAAAGTAATGTGAGGTGCCTTGTGTGTGGGTGGAGGAATGTGCTGGCTCATAACTTGTGGGAATTAGAAATGTGGTGAACTGTGTATATGTTTGTAATCCTTGCTTGCTAAATGAGAATGGGGTTTAGTGAAATAAGCCAGCCAACATCAGCTAAATGTATTGTGAAATACCTACCACCTTAATTCTCATCAGTGAAATCTTTAATTTCACTGTATAACTGGTCTACCGTAATCTGAATGTGACCTTCCAAATGTCCTACAGAATTGCAGGGGAATTATCTATTTTCATGTAGCGTTTTGCTGACAATTTCATTATTTTCCCCCTACATTAGACTCCTAGAGTCTAATGATAAAGCATAAACTTCCTCAGATTCAGTGGTATTACTCTGGGAAATCTGGCTGCAGTTCTTGTGCCAGATTAAGCTTGGCACGGGACCAGCAAGCCCATTCATTCAAATGGAGAGCTCTGTGGGAGCAGGATAAGTACAAGATAATTTAACATTTAATACATGTTTTTAATGTTAAATGCTTTAAAGACTCCTTTACTTTTAATATATTTAAGAATTCAGAATATTTTGATTGAAAATTTAACTCTCAATCATTTTAAATGCTTGTAAATGTCAGGTTTGTCAATACTCCGAAAAGGGGTAAGTCTGGGTAGGTGACTTCACTGATTGTCAGAACAGTCCTGAGGACAGAGTCTGTATCGTACAGGGCCTCGCCAATCAGCTGACAGCTACGCTATGGTTCCTGAGACAGGTAAAAGAGGCTTCAATGGCCAGGTGAACAATGACTGTGGACACCTTAGTGCAAATTCCAGGCTAACACATGCTGTCAGAAATAATTTGTGATAACAAACTAGTAAAATATTACATTAACAATATCAGAATCAGGTTCATGATCACTAACAAATATCACAAAATTTGTTGTTTTACTGCAGCAGTTCAAGCAATACATAAAAAATATAAGGTACAGTAAGAAATATATAAAATATATAAATAAGTAGATTTTGTTTAAATCCTTATCAATTAAACTGGTTCAACTGAAGTGCAACTGGAGAGTAGCCAGTTAATAATGGCACTAATTGCTCCAATAAATGAAAGAATTTCACTCTAAATGTGAAAAATAAACTGAAGTGGGTTGTGAATTTAGAAAAGAGGAGAAGAATGGAAGACAACTTTAGCAACTCGCACAAAAAATGCTGGTGAACGCAGCAGGCCAGGCAGCATCTCTAGGAAGAGGTGCAGTCGACGTTTCGGGCCGAGACCCTTCGTCAGGACTAACTGAAAGAAGAGCTAGTAAGAGATTTGAAAGTGGAAGGGGGAGGGGAGATCCAAAATGATAGGAGAAGACAGGAGGAGGAGGGATGGAGCCAAGAGCTGGACAGGTGATCGGCAAAAGGGATACAAGACTGGAGAAGGGAGCGGATCATGGGACGGGAAGCCTAGGGAGAAAGGAAGGGGGAGGGGAGCCCAGAGGATGGATAGCAGGCAAAGAGTTATAGTGAGAGGGACAGAGGGAGAAAAAAAGCAGTAAAAATAATTATTTATTAATTAATAAATAAACAAACAAACAAACAAATAAATAAAGGATCGGGTACGAAGGGGAGGAGGGGCACATGGCAGGATCCGTCACAGCCACTTGAGCTACAGTTGTACAACATACTAAAGGGCGAGTCACTTCCAAGAAAATACTTGTAAAAAGCCTTGGTATTTACTTTACCCTTTCATTACTGGAAATGTGCTGATTCTGTCGACTCAAGCTATTGCAATATTACAGATAAGTTATCATAAAAAGTGTGAAGAATGACAGAGCTTCCCTGTGTCTCTATGCTAGTTCTAGAGACATTCAAGGATTTTCATATTCCACAAAGATTGCTCAGAATTTAGTCAGATATTTACCCTCCTTTTTAAATAGATTTTGACTCCCATCACCATAGCTTCCATGTAATTAAAGTAGCCATGGGTGGCCACGTCATAATGAAATCAAGACGTGCATTTCAAAATGTAATTTTATATTCTGGGAATTTTACTAGGCCTCAGGGATAACCTTAGTGAATGCTTAAAAATGACGAAGTTAATTGTCCTTGAAAAAATAAAGGATCTACTTAATAATTGCTAAAACATCTGTCCATAAAGAGAAAGAAAAGCAAAGATTTCCAGTCCAGCTCCTAACACAGTAAACATCCCAAATTAGCAAGTGCATGGAGGATTAAATGGAGATTTGCAGGTATTAGCACATCTTTATAAACCCTCGCTGACAGTGATTGCTCACAGGCCATGGGGTGTGACCATTAGGTGAGTAACTATGTCAAAGTATGGCTGGATCTCAATGAAAACTGTAAGTACGGTAGATTAATAAAAAAACGGTGATTATTCCTAAAAGCTCACTCCCTAGCATGCTATATCAATGTGCTCATCGAACAGGCATGGTAATGTAGTAGTTAGCACAACTCTTCACAGTACAGGCAACCCGTGTTCAATTCCCACCGCTGCCTATAACGTTTGTACATTCTCCTCATGGGTTTCCTGAGGGAACATCGATTTCCTTCCACTGTCAAAAGATTTAATTGGTGTTTGTAAACTGTCCTGTGATTAGACTAGGGTTAAATCTGGGGATTACAAGGCTGCAAAGGTCGAAGGGCTAGAAGGGTTTATTCTGCGCTGTACTTCAATAAAATAAAATAAAAAATATTTTAGTATTTGAATGAACACAAGACCAAACACCAATAGTCAATGTCTAGACTAGTAGAACCTTCAATTAGCAATTTCTGACTGGAAAACACATTTTGCATATCAAATGATAATTTATTCACTGAGGAAGGGCAAGTAATTACCTCAACATAAAGCGCTGGCTTATCGGCGGTGGGAAATCCCATGAATGTCAATAAATGACAAAATGCAATTATCTTCATTCATTTTATATCAAGACAGGCCTGAAGGTTATGAACCAATATATTTAACATATTTAATGGAGAAGATTTTTGATCATCTCGAGTAAGCATTTGAACAAGACTTGTTGAAATAGAGATAACACGGATTCATGAAAAAGACCTTCATTTAACAACCATTGGTGATTTCCAAAGGCATTAGTGATCATGGACACTCTCTTCATATGACATTCATGGATTTTCAGAGAAATTTGTTAAGGTGTTCTAATTATTAGATAAACTAAGAGAGAAAGAATTACTTTACACCTTTCATATTCTTGAATGTTCCAAAATATACCACTATACTCGTGAACAACTACAAAGACATAACGGTCATTAACTGGTCATTGCAAATTGTCCCATGGTTAGGTTAGGGTTAATCCCAGTTGTACAGTTACTGAGGCTCAAAGGGCCTACTCACTCACTAAGTAAATAAATAACATCCAATGATTTCAAAATTAAAATTCTCCTAACTTTTCTGTTTGCTAATTTGCCCCAAGTCTCTGTATTTGACTTTACACGTTCACATCAAATAATGTGGAAAGATAATCAGAATGTTTAACATTTTTTTTATTTCAAAATATACTTTATTCAAAAATAAATATATACAATAAACCATTCAATAACTTTTCATCCTTTACATACGTTTCCATTATACTCAGTACATATCCGTATTTATAGCCACCCACGTGGCACTCCAGTAGTTCAGCTTACCATATCATTGTTGAGGGGTACACTCCCCGCTCACCGACCCCTCTCATTCCCACGGGTGGAGAAACCTATACTGTGGTCATTCCCCACCGGGCCCTTGCGGTGGCTGCACCGAGTTTCAGTGCGTCCCTCAGCACGTACTCCTGCAACCGAGAATGTGCCAGTCAGCAGCATTCTCCCACGGACATCTCCATGTGCTGGTAGATCATCAAGTTTCAGGTCTTTCACCGAGTTGATGATCTGCCAGCAGCACCGGATGTTGGTCTCCGTGTGCGTCCCCGGGAACAGCCCGTAGATCAGAGAGTCCTCTGTTACGCAGCTGCTGGGGATGAAATGTGACACTAGCCCGTCCATCCTCCTCCACACCCTCTTTGCGAACTGGCAGTGTGCAAAGAGGTGGGTCACAGACTCCTCCTCACTGCAGTCCTCCCGTGGGCAGTGGGGTGCGGAGACGACATTCCGGGCGTACAGGAGGGCTCTGACTGGGAGGGCCCCTCTCACCGCCAGCCAGGCGAGGTCTTGGTGCCTGTTGGTGAGATCTGGCGATGAGGCATTTTGCCAGATGAACTGGACAGTCTGCTCAGGGAACCACCCCACTGTGTCCATCACGTCCTTCTCCTGCAGTGCCTGCAGGACACTACGTGCCGACCACTGCCTGATGGCCCTGTGGTCAAAAGCGTTCTCCTGGAAGAACTTTGCTACGTAGGACAGGTATGCCGGCAACGACCAGCTGACTGGGGCGTTGTGCGGGAGTGGGGCCAGACCCATCCTTCGTAGCCAGGGCGACAGGTAGAACCTGGGCACATAGTGGTACTTGGTGCCCACATATCTGGGATCCACACACAACCTGATGTAGCCACATACAAAGCTGGCCATCAGGGTGAGGGCGACATTGGGGACGTTCTTGCCCCCGTTGTCCAGGGACTTGTGCATGACGGTCCGTCTCACCCGCTCCATCTTGGATCCCCAGATGAATCTGAAGACAGCCCGGGTGATTTCCAAGCTGTAGGAGCGGGGGACGGGCCAGACCTGCGCCAAGTACAGCAGCCCTGAGAGCACCTCACACCTGATGACCAGGTTCTTGCCCATTATCGACAGGGAGCGCCCTCCCCGCAGTCCCAGTTTCTGTTTCACCTTGGCAGTCCGCTCCTGCCAGTTCTTGTTGCACGCCTCAGCCCCTCCGAACCAGATCCCCAACACCTTCACGTGGTCAGACCTGATGGTGAAGGGGATGCTGGATCGGTCGGGCCAGTTGCCGAAGAGCAAGGCTTCGCTCTTCGTATGGTTGACCCTGGCCCCCGACGCCAGCTCGAACTGTTCGCAGGTGCCAAGAACTGACCTCGGATCACAGCAGAAGACGGTGACGTCGTCCATGTACAGGGAGGTTTTCACTTGGGTCCCTCCACTGCCTGGCAGCGTCACCCCTCTTATGCCCTCATCCCTCCTGATGGCTTCCGCAAAGGGTTCTATGCAGCAGACAAACAAGACAGGGGAGAGGGGACAGCCCTGCCTGACTCCAGACCTGATGGGGAAGCTTTCAGTTTCCCACCCGTTGACCTGGACTACACTACGGATGTCTATGTAGAGCAGTCTAATCCAATTCCGGATTCCCTCCCCAAATCTGATTTTGGAGAGCACGTCCGCCATGTACGTGTGCGATATCCTGTCGAAGGCTATCTCCTGCTCCAAGCTGACCAAGCAGGCGTCCACCCCCCTGTCCTGCACGTAGGCGATGGTGTCCCTCAGCAGCGCGAGGCTGTCTGAGGTCTTCCTGCCCAGTACAGCACAGGTTTGGTCCGGGTGGATCACCTGTCCCAGAGCAGACTTGACCCTGTTGGCAATAGCCTTGGACAGGATCTTGTAATCCACATTCAGGAGAGAGATGGGTCTCCAATTTCTAACGTCCTCCCTTTCCCCCTTCTGCTTGTAGATGAGGGTGATGATGCCCTTCCTCATGGACTCAGACATACTGCCGGCCAGAAACATAGCGTTGTACACTTCCAGCAGGTCTGGGCCCATCCAGTTCCACAGAGCCGAGTACAACTCAGCCGGTAAGCCGTCGCTTCCGGGAGTCTTACCCGACCCAAAGGAACGGATGGAGCCTGTCAGCTCGTCCAGGATCAGTGGCTGATCCAGACTCTCCAGCTTGCCGTCGTCTAAGACCTGCGTGATAGACGACAGGAAGTTGCGGGAAGCTGTGGATTCTGTAGCCTTTTCGTCGTACAGACCGGCATAGAAGGACTTGCAGATCCTCAGTATGTCAGTCTGCGAGGACGCAACTGAGCCGTCCTCTTCCTTAAGGTTGTGGATCACAGAGCTTCCCCCGTGCACCTTTTGGAAGAAGAAGCGTGAGCATGTCTCGTCCTGCTCCACGGTTTGGACCCTTGATCGGAAGATGATCTTGGAGTATTCAGCGGCGAGATGCTGGGCTTGCCGGCCCTTCGCCTCTCGCAATTCCTCCCTGACATCCACCCCCTTTGACTGCAGAAGGAGAAGTTGCTGCAACTCTGTCTGGAGTTTACGCAGTTCCCTCTGCTCCTGCCTTGCCTTCTGGATACCCTTGCGGATGAAGAACCTCTTAATGTTCTCCTTGGTGGCTTCCCACCAGTGAACCGGGGAATCAAAGAAGGCTTTCAAGGTTCTCCAACCTGTGTACTCCCTCTCTAGTTCCTCGATGTTCTCTGGGGTCAGCAGCTTTACGTTCAGCTTCCAAGTCCCCCCGCCTGCCTTCTGTTCCTCCCGTAAGTGACAGGTGGCTCTCAGAAGGCAGTGGTCAGAGAAGAACACCGGTGTGACGTCGGTGGACCTGACCGTGAGGGACTCAGACAGGAAGAGGAAGTCGATCCGGGAGCGGGCTGAGCCGTCCGATCGTGTCCAGGTCGCTTGCGGCTGTGCTCCACCTGTGGGGGTGCCAAAGGCGTCGCGCAGCTTGGCTGTCTTCACCGTTTCCCTCAGGAGTCTGGAGGTACTGTCCAGCCTGCCGTCGGCGCTGCCAGGTCCTCCAGCCGCATCAATGGTGCAGTTGAAGTCTCCGGCCAGAACGACCGGCTGGGACGTCACCAGCAGCTGTGGGAGCTGCTCGAAGACGGCCAGCCGCTTGCTCCGCACGGGGGAGGCGTACACGTCGATCAGCCAGAGCGGAGTGCCCCGGTATTTGACGTCTGCTACCAGGAGGCGCCCTGCAACCACCTTTTTAACTTGGGTGATCGAGAAGTTGCCTCCCTGCAGCAGAATCCCCAGGCCGGAAGCACGACAATCGTTGCCCCCCGACCACACAGACAAACCTTTGGTCCACCACCATGACCACCCCCGGTAGTTCCGGAAGTGTGGTAGTCCGCACTCCTGGAGGAAGGTCACGTCGGTCTTTACAGTGTCCAGGTACTGGAGCGTGCTGACGCATCGCCCAGTACTCTTCAAACTGCGCACGTTCAAGCACGCCAATTTAAGGTCCGCCATCATTGTAAGTCTTTTATTATGGCTGCTCTCCGTCCTCACCCTTGCCATCCTGAGCCTTCATTCCCACCGCCTTTGTGAAGTTTTCCACCTCCTGTGGGCTCAGGTACTGCTGGTAGTACTCCTCCGGGTGTGGCCGTTCTGGTTCTGGGCCCGGGGCTGCTTCCCCTTCCGGCTGATGGGTGCCAGCCGTGGCTCTGCTCCCGGATTCCCGGAGCTCTGTGTGTCTGCTGCTCTCCGCCTCCTGTACTTGGGGGGTGGCCAGCAGACTTTCTCCCTCCTCTCTCCTCCTCTCCACCTGTTCTGCCAGCCGCTTCTTCCGCTGGGGCTGCTGGCCTCCCCCAACTCCTTCCTCCTCTGAAGTGGACAGGGTACCAGAGGCTGTGTGGTTCCCTGCCCTTTTCTTGTGTTGCTCCGCCTTCTGTCGCTTGGCCGCCGCCTTTTGGGTCTTTTTGCGTTTCACGACCTTCCATTCCATTTCCACCTCAGCTCTCCCCTGTTCCATGGACTCCTGCTCGTCGTTTGCCTGGTCCTGGAGGGTCTGCAGGGGGGTGGCAGGTCTTGGGGTGCTTGCACCTTCCTCCCTGGTTTCGTCGTCCGTCCTGTCGGGTGCCTCATCTGCAGCGCTGGCGGGTACGTCTGAAACTGCCTGGGCCCTTTGTTTAACATTTACAGCAGCTGCTGCAATACAACAATTATCTTTTTCCTTTGTCATGCACCTTTTAGCCTTGGTTCATATGACACTGTAATTGCTCTCTAAATATCTTGTATGCAACACTGCAAGAATAATTCTTACACTTCAAAGTTAGAGTTAGACCATGCAATTAAAATCTTCAAATCTGCACAAAAATGCAAAGCAGAAGGCAAACGTGGTAAGGTGTCACCTTGGGTACTTGGATTCATTAGTTTCCCTCAAATGCAGGCAGCCATTGCTGCCCTCATGTGCCCAGAAAGGTTTCCTTCAGTAATCCACACAATTTCATCAACAGAATACTCGATAGAGTGAAGAGAAAACATTTCCGCTCCTAAATGTACAGATAGTCATCCATTAGGGAGAAAATTTCCTTATAAATAATGCTATCTTCCCTAGCAACAGACAATACTGCTTTATCTTAATAGAGTGCATTTCCAGACATTTTCACTGGTCAACAATACCTGGAGAGATAGATCCTGGGTGGGGGAGTAAGAACTACCATATATTTCCTTGACTCTGCAAATCAGATCAGTCTCTATCCACATCAGTTCAGCACAATTCCATAATGCCACCAAGAACCAAAACCATGGTGGAAAACATCAATGGAACTTCTTCATAGAAAGATTGCTCACGTAAGGTTGCTGCTAAATTATATATTTAATAATATATTAAATACAAGAGCCTCAACAATCAGCAAATACCAAACTCACTTGTCCCATCACTGAACTGTTCCCACAGCCAATGATCTCTCTTTAAGGACTCTTTATTTCATGTTGTTATTTATTGCTATTAATTTAAATTTGCATTTGCACAGTTTATTGTCTTCTGCACCTGAGTTGATCTTTCATTGATCCTGTTATGGTTACTATTCTAAAGTATGCCCACAAGAAAATAAATCTTCTCAGGGTTGTATATGGTAACATGTATGTATTTGATCATAATAATTACTTTGATCTTGTCAAAAAATATTAATTATGAATTATGGCCATCATTGTAGACAAGGCACTGAATGTACACAATGTATTGAACAGGTGTAGTAGTGGAGTGATGCATTGAAGGGCTAATGTTTAAAGCCAACTAAGTCTATACTGATTCAGTAATGAAAATTTCTTCAGTGGAATACAAATGTGCTTCAGTTTAATCAATTGACTAAATTGATTAAACAATGGGGCAGAAACACTGATGCGTCAGCACAGAAGAACCACATTTATTCCACTGTTAACAACAAATGGATGTGATGAATGATGCATCAGTTCTGCCCAAAAGACTTTTAAATATTGCACTCTCACTCTTGTTCCTCAGTTCCCTGCATAAAGGGGCTCAACTGAAAAGGTGATTCAGAAAACATATTTCATTTCGTCGTACAACTGTGCTCATTTTTCACAGCCTCTCCAAGGAACTCTTCCTTCAGAGGTGAACATAAAACATGCTGGTCAAACAGACTAAGTAGAGGGGAGAGGAATCAACAAACAGTAATCAAATCTAGTACATTTCATCATACAATTTGTCAGAACAATGGAAACGGGCAGATTAAATTACAAACACAAGGGAATCTGCAGATGCTGAAATTTCAAGCAACAAACATCAAAGTTGCTGGTGAATGCAGCAGGCCAGGCAGCATCTCTAGGAAGAGGTACCATCAACGTTTTGGGCCGAGACCCTTCGTCAGGACTAACAGTTAGTCCTGACGAAGGGTCTTGGCACGAAACGTTGACTGTACCTGGCCTGCTGCGTTCACCAGCAACTTTTATGTGTGTAGATTAAATTACAAATGAGCTCTTTTATAGTAATGCAACTGTTCTTAATGAAGGCACTTCTCGGTGAGAAATGACAGAGTAAGCAGTCATGCCAACAGACAGATTGGTACCACAGGTAGTGCTGCTGCCAACAGGTCCAATGACCTGTGTTTGAGCCACACCTCCCATGTTTTTTGTGGACTTTCAATATTCTCCTTGTGACTTTGTGAGTGTTCCCATTTTCCCCCATAGCTCAGACATGTGAATGACTGCTAGGTTAACTACCAGCCCTCCCCATCCCCCTCCCAGGCGATGGGTGAATAAGATGGTAGCTAACAGGTACATGTGAAAATAAAAGTAAAAGTTACAGGGAGGTAAGTGGGGGAATGGGATGGAGGGGACTTCCTGAGACCTGGAAACAGCTTGACAGGCTGAATAGAAATTTGTAAGGAATCTTGAGATGAATGAGAATGCCACCTGTGTGACATCATTGTACAAAGATGTTTTCAACCCTTCTTGAGAATGCATTTAAATATTTTTAGTATCTAGAAAGTTTCTATAATGAAGAAAAATAAAGTAATTCATAAAGAGATATTTATTATATTTGTCTTTAAATTTACACACAACAGTGCAATTTTTATTTGATAATCTCATGAGTGGGCTTCGATAACCTGAACTACATTACAGTGCTGTCTGGCTCAATTTCCTTCAAGCTGCGTAGAGGTGCTGACGACCCATTAGAAGCTGACGTCCTCAACAGACCAAGTACAGAGCCCACTGAAGGGGCATTCATTCCCAGCCTCTCTCTCCAGTACATCAGCCACAAAATGTGATGCTGTTTATTGGATGCATTGATGTATCTGTCATGGGACTGTTGACACAGCATTAGGAGAGGGAGAGAAGGAATTGAGTGGGGCCAAGTCAGGAAGACACAGAAGCTGTGTTTCTCCTCTTTTTGGTGAAATAGAACATTGTCATGAGATCATACCCCCTCAAGACAATAAAACATTATTTAAAGCATATATGAAATAAAATTGTTGAAATGACTACACACCTGCTGACAGTTGGCTGTGCTGCTATCATAGACATTCAGTGACCACTTTATTAGCTACTTCCCAAGTGGCCACTGAGCGTCTGTTCATGGTCTACTGCTGTTTAACCACCCACTTCAAGGTTCAACATGTTGTACATTCAGGGATCCTCTTCTGTACACCACTCTTGTAATGTGTGCTTATTTGAGTTACTGTTGCTTTCCTGTCAGCTTGAACCATTCTGGCCTCTCTGATTAACAAGGTGTTTTCACCCACAGAACTGCCACTTTGTTTGTCACATCATTCTCTGTAAACTCTAGAAACTGCTGTGTGTGAAAATCCTCAGACATCCTAAGACGACACCTTCCAGACACACGACCACTACCATCTAGGAGGATGAGAACAGCAGATACCTGGGAACATCACCCCTCCACTTGGAAATCCCCCTCCAAGTCACTCACCATCCTGACCTGGAAAAATATCGCCGTTCCTTCATTGTCGCTGGTTCAAGATCATGGAACTCCCTCCCTAGCAGCACTGTGGGTGTACCTACACCTGAGGGACCGCAGCAGTTCAAGAAGGCAGCTCATCAGCACCAACTAGGAATGAGCAATAAATGCTGGCTTAGCTGGTGATGCTCACATCCCATAAATGAATCATCATCATCAGGTGCCATGCCCAGTTTGAGCTTTAACTGCCATGGCCCACACACTCCTGTTTCAGGTCAAGTGGATCAATTCATTGGTATTCATTATCAGTTCTCTGTCTGCTGTCTCCATCTTCATTTGTCTTTGTCTTCCTCTTGCTTTCTTCCCTTCAATCTTTCCCATAATTACCATGCATTCCAACTCCTCTTTCCTAATCACATGTCCAATGAAGTTATGTTGCCTTTTCATGATCTCATCTCATAAATGAATAAATTTTAAAAAAGACACAAACCCAACCTAACTGATTGACACGTGCATCATACAAAGGGAAGACCAGTGAAGGTATAGCAGGTGATCCTGTGGCACATACCTTGGGTCATACATTATTGAATTTTGCTGTAACGGGCAAGCGATGAAAATGATTGTTGGTTTCTTGTGCGTAACAGCATAACAAAACCTTCACTGACCCATTCAATTTCTAGGCCAGCCAATTCCTAAAAAAGCTCAAGTCCACGATACTATTTTTACAAAGCTAATAGCAGGTTGACACAACTAGGACAAGAACTTTTAGATAATCATTTGTAGCCATGCGTCTGCCCCTTGCCTGAATTTGCTACTCGATGCACTAACATATATTAGGTGGGCCTGCATTGTTCTGACAGTAGATTTAGGATCCGTATAAACTGAGTAAACAAACCGATCAAAGTTAAGCATTCAAATACCAAGGAAAACCAGTTTAAGATTAGCAAGTTCAGAATAATGTTTAAGACTCCATGGGGTTTAATTTTCCCTTTGGGCAATAAAAGCTTTAAATGAATTATTCTTTTCAACCTTGACATGGGTTTATTCTAAGTTTATTCTTACCATTACAACAAATGCACAACCAGCCAGTAAAGCAGAAGCAGATTGCTGTAATAATGATAGTAATGGATATATTATGATTGTGTGGCTAGGTACAGCTCCAAAGCTGTATTTATGTATGCTGACTGCTGTTGACTGAATCAAAGATGTGACGAATCAGCTTATAGGAGGGAGAAGGAAAATCTGGTTGAGGAGTGCCACAACAACAGCCTCTCGTTCATGTCAACAAAACCAAATAACTGATTATCGACTACAGGAGGAAGTAGCTGAAAATTCATGAACCGGTCCTCATTAGGGAAGAGGGTCAGTAGCTTTAAATTCCTTGGTGTCAACATATCCTTTGACCATCACACAAGTGTTATCAGAAAGAAAGCACGACAGCTCCTCTACATTGTTGGAAGACTGTGTAGATTCAGCACCTCACCGAAAGCTTCGATAAATTTCTGTGGATGCCACAGCACTGTAGCTGTTAGCATGATGCTATTACAGCTCGGGGCATTGAAATTAATTCCTAGCGCTATCTGTAAGAACTTCGTACTTCCTTCCTGTAAGAGTGTGGGTTTCCTTTGGGTGCTCTGCTTTCCGCCCACATTCCAAAGACGTACCCATTAGTAGATTAATTAGTCATTGTAAATTGCCCTGACCAGGTGTAACTAGGTGTGTTATGAGGTGGTTTGGCTTGTTAGGCTGGAAGGGCCTGTTCCACACTGTATCTCTAAATAAGATGCACAGTGGAGAGTACCCTAACCGGCTGCATCATGGAAACACCAATGCCCAGGAATGGAAAAGGCTACAGAAAGTGATGGCTACAGCCCAATCCATCACAGGCCAAGCCTGAGCATGCTTACATGGAGCAATCCCACAAGAAAGCAGCATCGTTCATCAAAGATCCCCACCATCCATGCTATACCCTCTTTGCATTACTACCATCAGGGAGGAGGTGAGAAGCCCCAGGAACACTGACTATCCCACAACCAGCAGGTTCCTGAACCAGTATGGATAACTTCATTCACCACTCACTGAACGGATTCTAAGATCTACAGATTCCTTTTCAGGGACTTTTTACAACTCATATTCTCAGAATTATTTTATTGCACAGTATGACTTCTTTTGCACATTGCCATTTGTCAGTGTTTGCTTATGTATAGTTTTCATAAAATTCTACTTGATTGTACTTTTCCCTGTAATTGCCTGTATGTAAATGAATCTCAATGCAGTATATAACATGTATGTACTTTGATAACTTACTTCGAACTTTCATAAATTACCTGTACAATGAGATGATTATTGACATCAGGAGGAGGAAACCGGAGGCCCATGAGCATGTCCCCATCAGGGGATCAGAGGTAGAGAGGATCAGCAACTTTAACTTTCTTGGTATTATCATTTCAGAAGATTTGTCCTGGACCTAGAACACAGGGCAATTGCAAAGAAAGCATAGCAGCACCTCTGCTTCCTAAGGAGTTTGCAAATATTTGGCGTGACACTTATAACTCTGACTGCCTTCTATAGATGTGCGGTAGAGAGTATATTGACTGGCTGCATCAGAGCCTGGTAGGAAAACACCAATACCCTTGAACAGAAAATCCTACAAAAATAGTGGATATGGCCCACTCCATCACGTGTAAAGTCCTCTCTACGATTAAGCACATCTACACAGAGCAATGTTGCAGGAAAGCAGCATCCGTTATCAGGGGCCCCCACCACCCAGGACATGTTTTTTTCTCACTACTGCCATTAGGAAGAAGGTACAGGAGCCCCAGGACACGCATCACCAAGTCAAGGAACCTATTACCCTTCAACCATCAGGCTCCTGAACCAGAGTGGATTACATCATTGCTCACACAACCTACATATGGACTCACTTGCAAGAACTCTTCAGCTCATTTTCCTCAGTATTTATTGTTTACTATTGTTATTTTTTCTTTCTTTTTGTACTCGCACAGTTTGTTGTCTTTTGCACATTGGTTCTCCACCCTTTTAATGCGATCTTTTGTTGATTCTATTATGGTTATTGGATTCATTGAGTATGAATGCAAGAAAACGAATCTCAGAGTTGTATACAGTAACATATATGTACTTGGAGAATAAATTTATTTTGAACTTTGTACATTGAAAAGATGCTTGAGGGTACAATAAAGCCACTATATGAACAAATTTTAGTGGCAGAGGGAATAATATATGGATGATATGAAGGCAGCCCATGACTAAACAGACACAAGAATTGGTCTTTAGTAATACAAGACAATTCGCTGCAATTGCCTATCATCTAATTTCTTTTCCATGAACATCACTAGTGGTGCAGAAAACAAATTACTGTTCACTATGTTTATTGACCACTGTTAATAGGCCATAGTCAGCATGGCTTCCTCAATGGAAAATCTTGCCTGACAATCTGTTGGAATTCTTTGAAGAAATAACAAGCAGATTAGACAAAGGAGAATCGATTGACGTTGTGTACTTGGATTCTCGGAAGGCCTTTGACAAGTTGCCACATGAAACTGCTGAGCAGGAGCCAAATAGTGGGAATGAAATGAGCCTTTTCTGGCTGGTTGCCAGTGAATAGTTGTGTTCCACAGTGTTCTGTGTGGAGACTGATACTTTTTACATTATATGTCAATGATTTCGATGATGGAATTGATGTCTTTGTTGAAAAGTTTGCAGACAGTATGAAAATAGCTGGAGAGGCAGATAGTTTTGAGAAAGCTGAGAAGCTCCAGAAGGACTTAGATTAGGAGGATGGGCAAAGAAATGGCAGATGGAATACAGTGTTAGGAAGTGTATGGTTATGCATTTTTGTAGACAAAATGAAAGAATTGACCACTTTCTAAATGGAGAGAAGATACAAAACACTGAGGTGCAAAGGGACTTGGGCCCCTTGCGCAGGATTCCCTAATGATTAATTTGTAGCTTGAGTCTGCGGTGTGGAAGGCAAATGCAATGTTAGCATTCATTTCAAGAGGACTAGAATATATCAGCAAGGATGTAACGTTGAAGCTGGTTTGGGTCCCTTATCTTAGAAAGGATGTGCTGAAACTGGAGAGGGTTCACAGAGAATTCAGGAAAAAGATACCAGGATTGAATGGCTTGCCATATGAAGAGTGTTTGATAGCTCTAGGCCTGTATTCTCCAGAATTCAGAAGAATGAGGTGTGAAATTAAAACCTATCGAATGGTGGAAGGCCTTGATCGAGTGTACGTGGACAGGATGTTTCCTAAGGAGGGAGAATCTAAGACCAAAGGACACAGCCTCAGAAAAAAGGGGCATCCTTTTAAAATGGAGATGAGGAGGAATTTCTTTCGACAGAGTGGTGAATCTGTGGAATTTTTTGCCACAGACAGGTGTGGAGGCCAAGTCTTTATGTATATTTAAGACCGAGGTTGATAGATTCTTAAGTAGTCAGGGCATTAAGGGTTATGGGGAGAAGGCAGGAGATTGGGGCTGAGAGGATAATAGGATCAGCTATGATAAAATGGCAGAGCAGACTTGATGGGCCAAATGGCCTAATTCTGATTCTCTATGGCCTTATGGTCTTAGGGTTACATAGAGTTATCAAAGGACAATTCCTGGCCAGCTTTTTATTTCTAGGTGACTTTGGGGGGAAAATGTAAATTAGAATTGAGGTGGTTCCAAAAAGATGCCATATGATGAAAGAAAAATGTTGGCTGTTACAAGCTGAGTACTCAAAAGCAGGGTCTAGAGAAGTCTACGACATTTCAGATTACTACCAGCCAGTATGTGTGTATGTATAGGCTAGTATGGCTGACTTGTAAAATTTTAACCATATTACTAGAGGCTAGTGTTCACTCGCACTCTAAAATTTACCTGGCAAATGTACCAGTGAACCAACCCAAACAAGCAAATGAAAATTTATTTGGCGAACAACTCTGATCATCTGTAGGGCTTTGGTTGGCCAAATGCCAACTGGAATCGTCCACAGATGGAGGTCTTAAGAGTCTTGACCCCAATAACAAGCACATGCACTGCCTGGATGTGTTACCACAGAGGGAAGTGATTGGGCAAAAAAATAATTCTTTTAGGAAAGTAAGTACTGTACTGTAGCTTGAGTCATTGAAAAAGTTCATGTGCTACCATGTACATTCAAGTTTATTGTCATCTGAATGTGCACAGATACAACCAAATGAAACAAAGTTCCTCTGGACCACAATGTACCCATAATACAATCTCACACACAACTCATAAAACAAAATATTGCAACAAATAGGTTAATAATATATATTTCAAAATGTATGTGAAGTGCACAGCACAGGTGAACAGAAGACATCAACAGCTTGCTATCCTCGTGATGAGACCTCAGTGGTGGCAGGGTATTCATTAGTCTCACAGCCTGAGGGAAGAAGACATTACCCAGTCTGGCAGTCCTATTCCTGATGCTCCTGTACCTCCCTCCTGACAGTAGTGGGTCAGAGATTTTGGGTGGCAGGGATTGTCAACAATGCTTCAGACCCTTCACATGCATCAATCCTGATAAATGTCACAAACAGAGGGGAGGGAGAACAGTGGTCCTCATAGCAAATTTTGCTATACTCCAAAGGGTCTTGCGGCTTCCATACCACACAATAATGCAGCCAGACGGGACAATATTGATGGTGACATTCACTACACGCTGTAGGAACTCAGCAGGTTGGGCAGCATCCGTGGAATCAATCAGTCAACGTTTCAGGCCAGAACCCTTCATCAGGACTGAAGAGGGAAGGGGCAGGGGCAGGATGGGTACACAGCCCTGTTGGGACCAGTGCTCAGTGTAACAGTGCTTGAGATATTGCTGCCAGCTCGGACTGACGGGTTATTTCAAGTTGCAAGATCCAATTACAGAGAGGGCTTTGAGTCTCATTGAGGAGTTTACCCACCAGCCTCTGAGGGATGACAGTGTTAAACACTGAGCTAAAGTCAATTAACATAATGGATTTTGAGCATCTTTTATGAGGTGGGACAAGATTGAGAGGAGGGTTGATGTTACGGCAGCATCAGTGGACTGGCTTGAGTGATAGGCGAATTGGATAGGGTCCACTGTAGCTGGAAGGTGGAATTTAATACGATTCATTAACAGCTGTTCAAAGAACTTCATGAATGCTAGATGCAGTGCCACTGGATGGTATTTGTTTAGGCCAGTTACCGTTGCTCTCTTGGGCACCACAATGACGGAGGCTGCCTTAAAGTCTGCAGGACAGTGGCCTATTGCAAAGAGATATTAAAGCTGTTTGTTAAGGCCTCTGTCATCTGGACTGCACAATTCCTCAGCACCCAACCAGGTGTCCAGCCCCGCAGCTTTGTGTGGCTTAGATCTTCCTCGCCTTGGCCACAACCAGACAGAGTGTGCATTCCTCAGGGAGAGGGAGCCTTTCTCGAAGTCACATCATTCATTGCATCAAATCCTGCACAGAAGGCATTCAGCCCATCTGGAGGGAAGGCTTCACTGTTATTAATGCACAGGGTGGACTTGTAATCTGTAACAGTTTATTTACATTGCCACATGTATTGCGTGTCCCTGGTGTTACAGAGGCATCTGTGAATTTTCTGTGAGTACTCTCACTTTGCCTTCCTAATTACATGGGAGAGCACAGCTCCTACTGACCTTAAAGTCACTTCATCTCCCAATCTGAAGTCAACGTCCTGATCCTTTAGCAGTGCACAAACATCTGCAGTCAGCCACGGCTTCTGGTTTGCCCTGTTTAATCACGGTAACGTCTCCAATGCATTTCCTCTGTAGCCAGTCACCGACCTCACACATTCATCAATATTGACACGATGATCGTAGGTAGCTGCCTCCCTGGAAATGCCCCAGACCGTGCTTTCAAAGCAGTCCTGCAGCACTTTCTGGCCGGGTCCTGATCTCCCCGTGAACTGGTCTGACCATTTTAACCAGTGATCGGCATACAGCAATTAGCAAAATGGATGCGTGATCAGAATATCCAAGGTGGGGGCAGGGAACTGCCTTGTAGTCTCCACAAGTGTTTGTATAGACCAGGTCTAATATATTCTCTCCTCTGGTTGTGAAGTTGACATGCTGGTATAATTTTGCAGAACTGTTTTTAAGTTGGCAAGATTGAAGTCACCAGCAACAGTGAAGAAGCAACTGGAGTGACTGGCTTGGAATTACAGATGGCACCTTAGAAATCCTGAAATGCTTCCCTAGCACTGGCATGGGGGGAGGGGGGAACTAACTGTGGTGAGCAGTGGGCTGTTACTACCCATACACTAACACCTGGTTCTTATTGAGGGAGACACACATACCTTCTCAGTGGGTCTTGCCGTTGCTGCAGCATCTCTGTCCGCCCGAAAGGAGATTAGGCCTTCGAGCTGGTTGATCGATTCCGGAGTGGTGTACTGGAGCCACGTTTCTGTCACGACAAGCGTGCAGCAGTTGCTCATCTCCCACTGGCTCAGATGTTGACGCTGGTAGTCCACCTTATTTACTAGCCATCAGAAGTTAGGAGTAGGATCATTGGGAGTGTGGGTCTGTAGGGATCCGCTTTAAGCCACCTTAGAATACCAGCGCACTGACCATGCTTCTACACCTTCATTCACTGTGTGAGGGACCCACTCCATTCATGAGGGCGTAACTGCACAGCACCATTGTTAGCCAGTTTGCTACCGAGATAGACTTGCAGATTTTTGAGGTTTTTATCTTTGAACAGCAGTACTTTTTTGATCATAGAAAAGAAGAACAGGATGAGAAATTACGCAATTGATTGGAACCAGAGAGGCTTCTGTGACCATGCATACTGCCATCACGCGAAGTAACAAGAAAAAAACACTTTTGTTCTCCCTTTGTTACTCTTTGTAAAGCCACATCTCAAGCAGGGCATACTATTCTTTACTTTATACAAATGGATAACCTCCAACCAGTAACATTGCACGAGAAGCAGTCTGGCCTCACAGCAGATAGAGCCCTTTCATCACTGCAGAGCAAATGTAATGATTTTCAGAGACTGCAGGGTCAGATGGGATCTACTGTAAAATAGACTCTGTGCAAATGACAATTCTTCTGGGTTGAGCAACAACATATGTTAACTGTGCCAATGACTTTCAGTGTCAACAGGTTGGAAGCACCTCCCCATAAAAACTCAGCATGCATTGGCATTTTAACAAGAATTTGCAAAGCAATATCCATCTGTTCATCCGGTGTTTTCCTTTGAAAACCTATTTAAAATCCACTAGGAGGAAGCAGGTGTATGACTGCCCTTCTTGACTCACCCCTTGAACAGCCGAGTCACAAGCATTTTTTCCAGTATTTGTGAGTAACGAAGGAACAAAATTCATTGATCACCGAATGCAAATGAAGCCCTTTTTCTTGTGTGCAGGTACAGTAGATCACAGGTCATGATGGGTCAAGGGTGAACTAATATACTCGCAAAGCTACTGATGATCGAATCAAACCCAAACGGAGACTGGATCCATGGTCTCTCACTCTGTCTGAATGCTGATTCCCTTGGTAACACTGTGTTTAGTCCATGCCAGATTAGTACATTTCCCTTCTAATAAAACTGTGTCTTTAAGACACATTATGTCAAAGAATGCTCTTTATCTTTGGTGGCAATAAAGAAAATAACCATTAGTTGCATTGTTCTAGGCAGTGAGTCTGTCCATTTGTCTACAGATACAAGGGCCAAAGGTCACCATTTCCACTGGCAGGGAGGATAAAGGAATGAGGACTGCAATTGATAAACGTTTTAACATTATATATGCATAGGTACAACTTGATATGAACTTCCTGCTGATTTTAATCCGGTATCTCACCTTCCTTTCAGATTCTTTTTCAAAAAGTCAGTTTGCCAGTTACTCTTGCAGCTGCCAAAAGGCCAGTATATTCTTACACCTGATATATCTAAAATGAATCTTCACAACCTAAGCACAGTCAAATATCAGCGCTAAGACTCAATATATTCACTGCAGGTGTGTTATATTTGTGCAATGTTAAGATGGTGATTGCCACATTCACCACATACCAAATGACTTTCCTTGCTATCCTCAGTCTTCTCCCTCTGGAGAAGATTGCTCCACAGGTTTGAAAGGACAGTGACACGATTTGGAATCAGAAATAACGCAAGCAATGATACACTAACACTACAGTGGGTTTGAGATACGAAACATTTTTTAAGAGCTTTTTGCTTGCAACAAAAGACTATCGGGATAAAAACCAGCACTGAAGCAACAGCATTGCATCACATATGGCAAAAAGCAAAGGAAACAACTCATCCATATTGAATCTGAGACAACTCGCCACTAGATGTGAATGTTCTCATCATTACCAAGAACAGAAATTGCAGATCACTTAAGACTGTATATCGTTACAAATTCACTAGGAGCCAACAAGGAGAATACAGAAACATCTACTTTCTTCATATTAGGAAGTTCATTGTCACTTTCAGAGAACAGAGCAATTGAAACATATAAACTAACATAAGATATTGATGTGAACAGGATGAAAAGAAATTTGCAACAGAGAACAATAACTAGAATCAGCACGGTAAGCACAACTCAGACTACTGTTATTACCATGGTGATAGCCATCCTTGCAAAGCGCAGTATTGTTTTAAGGTGCAACAGTATAAGGTCTGTGGAAAGCTTAACCAGCTTGTGAGTATTGGTAATTTAACACTTCATTGGTATCCTATTAGAGGACAGTGAGGCTCTGTCAGAATATTCTCCACTGGGAATATTTCCAGCAGAAATGATACTCATATCCAAATGAGACACTGAGACATGACTTTGTATTGTCAGGTGACATCAACACCCTTTTGAGTTTTGGCACTGAGGCAACTCCTCAACCCCACCAGTCTTAGAGAAAATCCTGCAAAACATTATATCTGTTGTAAATATGGTGCTGAAGTGCTGATACCGATTAGAATTAAGGCTTCAGGAAAGTAAGACACTAATCTATCCATGTGTATGGTAGTAATTCAACTCCCAACAAAGGAAGCAGATTAGGGAAACCCTCTCTAAGCATATTGCACCCAAGATGCAAAATCTACATGAAGTTTGCTATGAACATACAATTACGCCTCAAATTATGTGCTACAATGAATTATGTAGTTAAGTCCTGCAGTCACCAATGAAACACATTATAGACATTGAATCTGAACATTAAGGCATCCGTTAGTCTTGCAAGATCATGGATCTGCACCTGGAAAGTCTTCACTCTCCAGGGCGCAGGCCTGGGCAAGGTTGTATGGAAGACCGGCAGTTGCCCATGCTGAAGTCTCCCTTCTCCACGACACCGATGTTGTCCAAGGGAAGGGCAAGAGCCGATACAGCTTGACACCAGTGTCGTCACAGAGCACTGTGTAGTTAAGTGCCTCGCTCAAAGACACAACACGCTGCCTCGGCTGGGGCTCGAACTCACGACCTTCAGGTCGTTAGTCGAATGCCTTAACCACTTGGCCATGTGCCCACACAAAACTGAACAACTGTCAGGAGAAAAAAATAAGAAGAGATCATTGAATGAAGAAGTTTATGGACTACTGAGCATGTTGGGCACCTGCATGAGAAAAATTTACTTTTGTTTTCACTTTGTTTCTGTTTGTAAAGCTACATCTCAAGTAGGGCCTACTATTCTTTACATTGTGGAAAAAGATAACTGCCAACCAGTAACATTGCACTGGGAGCAATCTGGCCTCACAGCAGATAGAGCCCTTAACTACTGCAGAGCAGATATAATTGTTTTCAGAGGCTAAAAGTTCAGATGGGACCCATTGTAAAATAGACTTTGTGCAAATGCAATTCTTCTTGGTTGTGCAATAACAGGGGTACCTAAAAAAGTGGCCACTGTGTGTATGTTTGAGTTCTGCTGCTGCTATAGCCCATCTGCTTCAAGGTTTGAAGTGCTGTGCATTCTGAAGATGCTCCTCTGCACACTACTGTTGTAACACATGGTTATCTGTTGCCTTCCCATCAGTTTAAGCCAATCCGGCCATACTCCTTTAGCCTTGCTCATCAATAAGGTGTTTTCACCCACAAAACTGCCACATACTGGATGTTGTTGTTTGTTTTTTTTTACACCACTCTCTGTAAACTCTATAGACTGTTGTGCATGAAAATCCCAGGTGATCAGCAGTTTGAAATACTCAAACCACTCCATCCAGCACTAACAATCATTCCTTTGAAAGTCACTTAGATGACATTTCTTCCCCATTCTGATGTCTGTTCTGAACATCAACTGAACTTCTTGACTATGTCTGCATGATCTTATGCATTGATTTGCTGCCACATGTTTGTCTGATTAGATATTTACACGATTGGCAGAACAGATATTTACATTAACAAAAGGTGTACAGGTGTACATAATTAAATGGCCACTGAGTTTACGTTAACTGTGCCAATGACTTACAACGTCTACAAGCTGAAAGTGCTTCTCCACATAAAAACTTAACATGCTTTAAAATTTTAACAAGAATATGCAAAGCTTCAGTTTTTATTTACCTCTCTCCCCAAATTCATCTTAAAATAAAAAGTTGGCCAGAAACATGTAATCGCGGTTAATGGACAATAGTGATTTGGTGGGTTGTTTTCTGCACCACTGACGATTGAATAAGCTATTCGAATGAACAAAATCAACAAGCATCAAACCACCATGCTGCCAACTCTGCACGAACCATTCAAATATCAGAATTCCCCAAAGATTTGCGGGTTAACACTGGAAGAAGTTTTCTAAATAGATACACTGTTTGTAATTGCCAGTGTAGATTTTCTGATGTCATAATTGTCAATATTACACTCATAAAGATACCACCTCAAACCTGGGTTGAACTGCAAACAGCAAGATGAATAGCTTAACAACGGTGACTTCACGAATTTTGTCCAACTTGCATTTTGACACATTGCAAGATCGCACTTTGGTGATTGTGTGTCAGATGAGGAACAGTGGAGATTTATTTAATGCTTTAAAAAAAGTCACATATGATAGCTATGTAGAAGATTCTTGAATGTTATGGTTAGGCATGAACTTACTGTGGTCAATCTGGTTCAAGAACATAGATTATACCAGATACTTAAATTTGCACAGCCTGTTCCTTCATATCCTTGAGAAACATTCACAAGAGCGTTGATAAATCCCAAAAGAAACAATTTTGTAGCATCAAACATCTTTTGATCATTTATTTGCAAATAATTGTAAACTTATAATTGAAAAGCATAGTAGGAAGTTAAGGGTTAAAATATTTTGTAACTAATATGTAAACCCTTCATTTGCTACTGTTTCTGATAACTGTGGATGTCTGGCATTGTAATTACCTAAACAGATGTGTACATAATGTGACAAATTGTGGCTCAAGTATTTGAAGGGACTGCTCTTCAAGTTCTGGATGCACTTCAGTCCCACTTTGCAGCTGCCGCAGGTGGGGTTAGTCAGTTGGGGGACTTCCTCATCAGCTTGCTCCTGGGCCTGGAAAGTTGGCCACTCACGTCTTTCCAGGGCCTGGAAAGTTGGTGTTATAAATAAGGAAAGCCAGACAAAATTTATATTGTGATTCACCTGACAATCACAATGTGATGCAAGCAATTGTTCACAACATTAGAAGCCAACGGAAAAAGTAGGGGAGGAACAGAGGAAAGGATCTTGCAACAGAGAAAATCCAAATGGCCAAACTACTGGGAGATGCTCACCTGGATGGAAGCCCATATTGTATGTGGACATTGATGGAGTAGTCGTCATCTGAAGATTGAGGGATGAAGCTAATCACATAGAAGAAATACTTACACATGCTTAAGGGATGGCTCTAGAGAAAAAGGATTTTGAGCTAAATGTCCATTATTGACTACTGTCAACAGATTTCTGAATGACATAAGCTATCTATCTTTTGCCTAAACTGCTGGTTGCTGCATATTTTGTCTTGTCCAGGAACCATTCTAGTCTTACACTTGGAATCCAGGTGGACAGATTATGTTGGCAGCAATGAGTCCTAAGATCTTCACAGGGGTGGCTGCTTCATCAGCACTCCAATTGAGATAGATTCTGTACATTGATAGTTTTCATAATTGAAGTCTCTTAAGAAATTACAAAATGTGTGGCATCATTTTTGGAGAAGCACAGGAACACAAGTAGATCAAAGCATTTATGGCATAAGTGTAGGAACTACTGACAGAACGCTTCATGAAAAGTGACCAGGGTGCTTTTGAAAACATAGCACATTTTATTCCAGAGCAATTGGTTCAAAACAAAGATTAAAGTAGATAAGGCAAATTGGCAGCACGTGGGCAGAAACAAAATGATATATATTGTAGAAGCCAACAGGAAGAAATTGAGGATTTGAAGAATGATATCTGCTCCCATAAAATGGAGTTGGGATATTAGGCAGCAGTTAACTACAACAGCCTTACAGGCTGGTACTTTAAGAATTGTAATATAGGAAAGAATAACAAGATAGGAAAGATATTGGACTTGGTAAATTTGGTTTTATTATCACTTGGAATGAAGTATAGTTTAAAAAAAACCTTGTTTTACAAACCATGCACATGGCTAATTTCATCATAGAAGTGTGTTATAGGGAAAACAATTACAGAACACAGAATAAAGTGTTACAGTTAGTTACAAAGAAAGTGTAGTCAGACTATAATGGTCAGATTGTGAGGTCAAGAGTCTATCTTATTGTACTATGTTCAACAGTCTTATATCAGCAGGATAAAAGTTGCCTTTAAGCCTGGTGCTATGTGCTTTCAGGTTTATCTTCTGTCCAGAGGGAGGGAAGAAACACATCACAGAAATATAGAAATCCACAGCACATTACAGGACCTTTGGCCCTCAATGTTGTGCTGGCAATGTAACCTACTCTAGCAGTTGCCTAGAATTTCCCTACCGCATAGCCCTCTATTTTTCTGAGCTCCATGTACCTATCTAAGAGTCTCTTAAAAGATTATATTGTAGGAAAAGAGAGGATACATGAGGGGGACAGTTTTGATTATTTTGGCTGCATTATCAAGGGAGCAAGTAATGTAGACAGAGTCTATGAAGGAAGGGTTTGTAGTGTACTGAATCCACGCTGTACTGAACTATGTACAAACTTTGGACAGAGCAGTTGCCATAGCAATCTGTGAAGCTTCCAGATCTTTATTTGTGTCAGCAAAGAACCCAGTTAAAATTGTGGTTCTTAATTTGGAGAAGTAGAATGCAATGGGCAACTAAAGGAATGTATCAAGTCTGGTCTTCTGCCTGCTCTGGATCTCTTTATTGCTCACTGCCGATGGGACAGCAACTGTCTTGATTTCACCACATCTTGTTCCCATTCCAACCTCACTCCTTCCGAATGCCCTGCTCTCCACTCCCTCCGCACCAATCCTAACCTTACTATAAAACCCGCCGATAAGGGGAGTGCTTTTGTAGTCTGGCGTACTGACCTCTACCTTGCCAAGGCACAGCGACAACTCGTGGATACCTCCTCTTATTTAGCCCACGATTATGACCCCACTAATGAGCACCAGGCCGTTGTCTCCCACACTATCACCAGCTTTATCCGCTCAGGGGATCTCCCATCCGCTGCCACCAACCTTATAGTTCCGACACCCCGCACTTCCCATTTCTACCTCCGACCCAAGATCCACAAACCTGCCTGTCCAGGTAGACCCATTGTCTCAGCTTGCTCCTGCCCCACCGAACTCGTTTCTGCATACCTCGACACTGTTTTATCCCCCCTTGTTCAATCCCTTCCTACCTATGTTCGTGACACTTCTCAAGCTTTGAAATTTTTCAATGATTTTAAGTTCCCTGGCCCCCACTGCTTTATTTTCACCATGGATGTCCAGTCCCTATATACTTCCATCCCCCACCAGGAAGGTCTCAAAGCTCTCCACTTCTTTTTAGATCCTAGACCTAACCAGTTCCCCTCTACCACCACTCTGCTCCCTCTAGCAGAATTAGTCCTTACTCTTAATAATTTCTCCTTTAGCTCCTCCCACTTCCTCCAAACTAAAGATGTAGCCATGGGAACCTGTATGGGTCCCAGCTATGCCTGCCTTTTCGTTGGCTTTGTGGAACCATCCATGTTCCAAACCTATTCTGGGATCTGTCCCCACTTCTCCTTTGCTACATCAACGACTGTATTGGCGCTGCTTCCTGCACGCATGCTGAGCTAGTTGACTTCATTAACTTTGCCTCCAACTTTCACCCTGCCCTCAAGTTTACCTGGTCCATTTCCGACACCTCCCTCCCCTTTCTAGATCTTTCTGTCTCTATCTCTGGAGGCAGCTTATCTACTGTTGGCTACTATAAGCCTACGGACTCTCACAGCTATCTGGACTGTTCCTCTTCTCACCCTGTCTCTTGCAAGAATGCCATCCCCTTCTCGCAATTCCTCTGCCTCCACCGCATCTGCTCTCAGGATGAAGCTTTTCATTCCAGGACGAAGGAGATGTCCTCCTTTTTTAAAGAAAGGGGCTTCCCTTCCTCCACCATCAACTCTGCTCTCAAACTCTCCCATTTCACACACATCTGCTCTCACTCCATCCTCCCACCACCCCACTAGTAATACAGTTTCTCTTGTCCTCACCTACCACCCCACCAGCCTCTTGGTCCAACATATAATTCTCCGTAACTTCCATCACCTCCAACGCGATCTCACCACTAAGCATATCTTTCCCTCTCCCCCCCACTTCTGCTTTCCATAGGGATCACTCCCTACATGACTCCCTTGCCCATTCGTCACCCCCATCCCTCCCCACTGATCTCCCTCCTGGCACTTATCCGTGTAAGCGGAACAAGTGCTACATATGTCCTTACACTTCCTCCCTCACTACCATTCAGTCCCTGGACAATCCTTCCAGGTGAGGCGACACTTCACCTGTGAGTCAGCTGGGGTGATATACTGCGTCTGGTGCTCTCGATGCGGCCTTCTATATATTGGCGAGACCTGATGCAGACTGGGAAACTGTTTCAATGAACACCTACGCTCTGTCTGCCAGAGAAAGCAGGATCTCCCAGTGGCTACACATTTTAATTCCACGTCCCGTTCCCATTCTGATATGTCTCTCCACGGCCTCCTCTTCTGTAAAGATGAAGCCACACTCAAGTTGGAGGAACAACACCTTGTATTCAGTCTGGGTATCCTCCAACGTGATGGCATGAACATTGACTTCTCTAACTTCCGTTAATGCCCCACCTCCCCCTCGTACCCCATCCGTTATTTATTTATTTTATATATATATTTATTCTTTTTCTCTCTTTCCTTTTTCTCCCTGTGTCCCTCTCACTATACTCCTTGCCCATCCTCTGGGCTTCTCCCCTCCCTTTTTCTTTCTCCCTAGGCCTCCCGTCCCATGATCCTCTCGTATCCCTTTTGCCAATCAACTGTCCAGCTCTTGGCTCCATCCCTCCCCCTCCTGTCTTCTCCTATCATTTCAGACTTCCCTTTCCTCCTCCCACTTTCAAATCTCTTACTAGCTTTTCTTTCAGTTAGTCCTGACAAAGGGTCTCAGCCCGAAACGTCGACTGTACCTCTTCCTAGAGATGCTGCCTGGCCTGCTGCATTCACCAGTAACTACTGTGTGTGTTAAATGAGAGACAGACCATCTTTTGTGTAAAATTAGGATGTGGTAGCAGTAATAGCAATGATTAATACTGGGCATATTGAGGCTGTAAGTAATCTTTGAGATTATGTTGGGCAAGTTTCCATGAACGGTCATTATCAAAGAGATACTCCACTTTGAGGTTTCATTTCCAGTACTGATAGGCGTTGAACTTCAGGAAATATTGATACTGAAGGTAGTTTAAGATCTTCTCCATGGTTCAGAACCCTACTGAGAGCCCAAAGACTAGGACAACTTTAAAGCCTCTGGTGGGATGAAGGAGCAAGACAAGCCCTACCAATGGCAACTCCACCGAATTAGGGAAATGATTATGAAATGGATGGAGCTCAATTGTTTTGGAATAATTATCAGGGAAAAAGCCTACAAAGTAGTTTATGATATAATAACAGCAAGTTCATCCACAATGAAGATTTCCCCAGGAGAGCACTTTTTAACTGTGACAATACTGGATATGTCCATCTGGGAGTATAAGACAAACACGTCTTATAATCTAAGTACTGTTACTGATCAGAGATTTGGAAATGGGGAAGTACAGAGGCTTCAAGTGTTTTGGATTATGCACATCTTTGGATGCATGTGTCAGCATAAATATCTACTTTTAGTACTGCATTATTGTTTCGTAATATTAAACTTGAAAAATCTCCCTGAAATGTTAACAATTGTGTTTAAGAAGCCAAATTGTTTAGTTCTTGAGAGAAAGTCATGTTATGTTTTTGAACCAGTTTAAATTGTGTGAATGCTCTGAGCTTTAAGTGTTCATGAGGTTTTAATACTCTTGATTTACACAGGATTGGTGAGAGATAGGGGGAGAGAGTGAAGCGAGGGTGCGGGAGAGAGCGAGGGCGCGAGAGGACAAATGAGATGAGTATTGAAATTGGGAACGAGAGAGAGCAAAAAGGGAGCTAGAAAACAAATTTGAATTAATCCTACTCTGTCAAAACTAATATAAACCAGAGAATATGATGTGAATAAAGAATAATAAAGTTGCAATATGTCTTATATTTTAAGAGGTAGTGTATTATTTTGAAGTTTAATGTGAGAGATGTGTGAGGCTGTGGTTGTGTAAGGTTGCAATTGCTCCTGAAGGAAAAAGAAATTCAAGTCTGGGCTTAACAACTTGCCTGCTTTAAGCATTGCTCTCATTACTTTTATTTTGCTGTTGTTTAAAACAAAAAGATTGTGCTTTAATTAGTAACATTTGTCATCTGCATTAATATCTGATTAAATAAGGACCCAAATTCCAAAAAGGCCATGTGCAATTCCCGTTAACACTGTGAGTCATGTTGCCATCTCTAATTCCAGCAACGTGATTCTCACACATTAAAAACTGGGAAATAATGAATAACTTGATTTGACATTTTGGACATTTGATATCATTTTGTTGATCTCACTAAGTCTGACAAGGGAAAAGGTTAGGCAAAGCTAAGGAAGTTAGAAAGAATTAATAGTTTCCTACAGTGCCAAATTAATCCCTTGGGCTCCCAAGAATTGGCACAATATATTCAGCTTGTTTTATTAACAACATAGGCAGGAAGAAAGATGAATTCCCGCAAAGAACATTCAGGGAGTTGGGTAGAAAGTTAAGAAACAGGACCTCAAACATTGATCAGTGTGCTCCCATCCAGGGCAGGTTGGATTTGTACTAAAGGACAGGATACACCTAAACTAGAGATGCACAAATCACCTGGATGCTTCCCAAGTGCTACTTAGGAGGGTTTAAATAAATGTGGTGGGGTAGGTCAGCAAGTGGAGAGGTTGAGGGGAAGGAAGAGATTAAGTCAATCATGTCTGCAACAAAGGACAGGTAGGGCTATCTTAATAAACACAGTGGGGCCGATGAGCAAAAGTATTTCATTGCAATAAGTATTACAAGTAAGGCAGGCAAACTCCTATGGACTTCAATAAAGCAGTCGACAAGTCATTCATGATAGCCTGAGCCACGAGATTAAGTCACATGGGATCCACAGTGACTTGAATAATTGGATCTAAATTAGTCTTTTTGACAGCATTTGACAGAAGGTGGTGGTGGTAGTGGTAGTGGGATTGCAGGTCTGTGATCCATGGAGTTGTACAAGGATCAGTGCTGGGGCACCTGTTGCTTATTTTAGGTATAAGTAATCCTGTTTGAAAATGTAGGTGGGCAGGTTAGTAAATTGGCAACAAGACAAAAATTGGTGGAACTGTGGAGAGTGAATATCAAAGGAGACAGTGAATGTAACCATTTGGAAATTTGCTTACTTTGACCAATGGAACATGGAGGCACCTACATGAACTTCCACAGCCCCGATAATCCAGTGATATCTACCAATCTCTGAGGTTGATGCGAGAGCATCCTTTAGGAGGGTAAACCTACGGAAAGCATCTGGCCCAGATGGTGCAACTGGCTGAGTCCTGAAGGCCTGTGCTAATCAACTGACATCTTTAATCTCTTACTTCAGCAGTCACATAGCTTCTATGTGACTGAAAAACGTGGTAACCCTCCATGACTATCGTCTAGTAGTACTTACATCCATTGTGATGAAGTGCTTTGAGAGGCTGCTCATGAAACATATCAACTCTTGCCTGAGGAGTGACTTGGATCCACACTAATTTACTTACAATCACAAGAAGTTAACACCAGATGCCATTTCATTGGCTTTTCACTCAGCCCTGGAACACTTGGACAGTGAAGATGCATTCATCGGGATGCTCTTCATTGACTACAGTTCAGCATTCAACAATGGACAGTGAAGATGCATTCATCAGGATGCTCTTCATTGACTGCAGTTCAGTGTTCAACAATGGACAGTGAGGATGCATTCATCAGGATGCTCTTCATTGACTACAGTTCAGTTTTCAACACTAATATTCCCTCAGATCTATTCCCTAATGTCCATGCCTAGGCCAAGATAATCCCTTGTGTTGCTGGATCCTCAATTTCCTCACTTGCAGACTGCAGTTAACTTAGATTGGAAAAATAACTCCTCCACAATCACCATCTGCAATGGTCCACCGCAAGGCTGTGTGCTTAGAACCTTGCTCTACTTGCTTTATACTTCTGACTTTGAAGATAAGCACAGCTCCAATGCCATATTTATAACTGTAGGTAACACCATGTTTGTTGGCTGAATCAAAGGTAACATCAAATCACTGTATAGGAGGGAGATTAAAAACCTGACTGAATGGTGCCAGAACAACAACCTCTCACTCAATGTTAGCTAAACCAAAGTGCTGATTACAGACTACGGGAGGAGGAAACCAGAGGTCTGTGAGCCAGACCTCATCAGCTTATCAGAGTTGGAGAGAGTCAGTAACTTTAAATTCCTCAGCATTATCATTTCAGGTGATCTGTCCTGGGTCCAGCACACAAGTGCAATTACAAAAAAGGCATGACAGCACCTCTACTTTCTTTGAAGTCTGCACAGATTCAGCACATCATCTAAAACCGATGTCTATAAAACTTCTATAGGTGTTCAGTGGACAGTATGGAAAAGCCTACAAAAGTATTGAATACAACCTAGTCCTTCACATACAAAGCCCTTTCCACCATTAAGCATATCTACAAGGAGCGCTGGCACAAGAAAGCAACTTCCCATCATCAAGGACCCCCACTATACAGGCTATGCTCTTTTCTCCATTGGAAAGGGGATACAGGAGCCTTAGGTCCCACACCACCTATGGAATCACTTTTGAAGACTCTACGATTCATGTTCTCATTATTATTTATTATTTACTTATTATTAGTTGTTTTAGTGTTTTGTATTTGCAGTTTGTTGTCTCTTGCACATTGGTTGTTTGTCCATCTCTGTGCATACTAGTTTTTCATTGATTCCTTTGTGTTTCTTTGTATCTACTGTGAATCCCCACAAGAAAATATACCTCAGCAATATAATGGTGACATTATACTGTATGTATTTTGATATTAAATTTACTTTGAACCTTAAAACTATACAGAATCAGGTTTATTATCACTAGCATGTGTTGTGAAATTTGCTAACTTAGCAGCAGCAGTTCAATGCAATACATATTATAGAAGAAAAAATTATAAGTAAATAAACTACAGTGTATGTATATTGAATAGATTTGGATCATACAAAAAACAGAAATAATATACATTAAAAAGTGAGGTAGTGTTCATGGGTTCAATGTCCATTTAGGAATCAGATGGCAGAAGGGAAGAAGCTGTTCCTGAGTGTGTGCCTTCAGGCTTCCGTACCTCCTAGCTGATGGTAACAGTGAGAAAAGTGCATGCCCTGCATGCTGGAGGTGCTTAATAATGGACACTGCCTTTCTGAGACACCGCTCCCTAAAGATGTCCTGGGTACTTTGTAGGCTAGTGCCCAGGATGGAGCCGACTAAATTTATGACCCTCTGCGGCTTCTTTCAGTCCTGTGCAGTGCCCCCCCCCAATACCAGACAGTGATGCAGCCTGTCAGAATGCCCTCTCTTTACCATCTGAGATTGTACCAACAATGGCTGTATCATCAGCAGATTTATAGAGACAGTATTTGAGCTATGCCTAGCCCCACAGTCATGGGTATATAGAGAGTAGAGCAGTAGGCTAAGCACACACCCCTGAGGTGCACCAGTGTTGATCGTCAGGAGGAGGATATGTTATCACCAATCCACACAGACTGTGGTCTTCCGGTTAGGAAGTCGAAGATCCAATTGCAGAGGGAGATACAGAGGCCCAGGTTCTGCAACTTCTCAATCAGGATTGTGGGAATGATGGTATTAAATGCTGAGCTATAGTCAATGAACAGCATCCTGACATGTGTTTGTGTTGTCAAGGTAGTCTAAAGCTGTGTGGGAGCTACTGAGATTGCGTCTGCTGTTGACCTATTGTGGCAATAAGCAAATTGCAATGGGTCCAGGTCCTTGCTGAGGCAGGAGTTCAGTCTAGTCATGACCAACCTCTCAAAGCATTTCATCACTGTCGATGTGAGTGCCACTGGGCAATAGTCATTATGGCAGCTCACATTATTCTTCCAAAGCACTGGTATAATTGTTGCCTATTTGAAGCAAGTGAGAACTTCTGCCTGCAGCAGTGAGAGTTTGAAAATGTCCTAGAATACTCCCACTAGTTTGTTGGTACAGGTTTTCAGAGCCTTACCAGGTACTCCATCGGGACCTTCAGCCTTGTGAGGGTTCACTTTCTATAAAGACAGCCTTAACATTGGCCTCTGAGATGGAGATCATAGCGTCATCAGGTGCAGCGGGGATCTTCACAGCTGTAGTTGTGTTCTCCCTTTCAAAGCGGATATAGAAGGCATTGAGTTCATCTGGTAGTGAAGCATCGCTGCCATTCATGCTCTTGGGTTTCACTTTGTAAAAAGTAAATGTCCTGCAAACCCTGCCAGAGTTGTCGTACATCTGATATCTCCTCAAAGCTCACTTGAAATTGTCTCTTTGCCATTGAAATAGCCCCCTACAAATCATACCTGGTTTTCTGGTATAGGCCTAGGTCACCAGACTTGAATGCCACAGATCTAGCCTTCAGCAGACAACGTACCTCCTGGTTCATTCATGGCTTTTAGTTTGGGAATGTACAGAAAGTCTTTGTGGGCACACACTCATCCACACAGGTTTTAATGAAGTCGGTAACGGCTGCAGCAATCTCATCTAGGTTCAAAGACGAATCTCTGAATACAGTCCAGTCTACCGATTCAAAGCAGTCCTGTAGGTGCTCCTGTGCTTCCCTTGTCCATACCTTCTTGGTCCTCACTACTGGTGCTGCAGTCTTCAGTCTCTGCCTATACTCAGGGAGTAGAAGTACAGCTAGGTGATCAGACTTCCCAAAGTGAGGGCATGGAATAGCATGGTAGGCATTCTTGATGGTGGTGTACCAATGGTCAGTGTGTTGTTTCCTCTGGTATTGCAAGTGGTCTGTTGAAGGTAATTGCTTAGTGATTTTTTCAGACTACCCTGGTTAAAATCTCCCAAAACAATCGTGAAGGCATTAGGGTGCGCTGTTTCACGCATGTTGATCCCATTGCTCAGATCATCTAAAGCCTGACATTGGCCTGAGGCAGAATGTAAAATGCTACCAACATTTTCCCGGGAATCTCCTGTGGTAGGTAAAAAGGATGGCACTTAACTGCTAGATATTCCAGGTCTGATGAGCAGAATTGGGACAGCACTGATATATTTGAGCAGCAAGAACAGTTGATCATGAGGCATACTCCTCCACCTCTGCTTTTGAGAGACTCTATAGATCTATCCTGATGGTGTATAGTAAACCCATTGATCTAACTTGCTGTATCCGGTATGGAAGGGGTTAACCAGGATTCCATGAAACAAAGGACACACACGGTCCTAATGTCCCTCTGATTCAGCACCCTAGCTCTGAGACCATCAGTGTTATTCACCAGAGACTGCATGCTTGCCAGCAAGATAATCGGTATTGGGAGTTTAAAACCCCGTTTCCTTAAATGCACTTGTATCCCTGGCCTTCAGCCATGTTTCCTGCGTGGAATTCTATGAGGACGAGTCCGTCCCCAATCGACATCGTTTCTGTCAGTTTTAAGCAGCGATAGTTCACTTAAATGCATTAAGACACCTTTGTTGACTGTACTGACCTTGGAAACAGTTGTGCTTTTTAGCTGTATCAGGCTGAAATGAGAATATTTAATAGTATCCATACAGTAGAAGGCACAACTGTTAGGAGTGTTGCTGTAGGGTCTAAGTCCACAGCTCCCTAAAAGTAATAACACAAGTAAAGGTGGCATATGGAATACTTGCCTTCATTGGGCAGGGTACGGAGTGGAAAATTTGAGAAGTCACCCTGCAATTGTATAAAACGTTGCTTAAGCCACATTTGGAATATCATGGACAGTTTTGGTCACCACAGGAAGGATGTGGATTGAAAGATTCAAAGTACATCTATTATCAAAGTATATATGCCATATACGACCCTGAGATTCGTCTTTCCACAGACAGCCATGAAACGAAGAAAAACATCAAATGCTGAATGCACAAAAAAAACATGTAAAGGGCAATAAATGAGCAAAAAGCACCGAATATAAAATGGCAAACCACAAAGTCATCAAAAGAGTCCAGGAATGTTCAGGTTAGATAGACAGATAGATACTTAAAGATCCCAAAGGAAATTACAGTGTCACAGTAGCATCACAAGTTCACAGATATAAATATCATAAGAGAAGTAAGAAAAAATAAAAAATAAGTTACCACAAACAGTCTAACAGGATGGGGTCATCACTTCCCCGGCTATAGGTTGCCCGTTGGCATCACCCACATTGATGCCATTGCCCTAGCACACCACGCATAGAAGATTGTTCTGGTGACAACAGACTGGTAGAACATGTGAGGGAGGCCTGCATACTCCAAAGGACCTCAGTCTCCTCAGGAAGTAGAGGCGACTCTGACCCTTCTTGTACACAGCCTCTGTGTTGGTGCTCCACTTAAGTCTGTCATCCATGTGCACCCCCAAGTACCTGTAGGTCCTCACCATGAGTAGTGACAGTTCAGTTTAATTTAGCACTGACTTTGCAGAGTATGCAGAAGAGGTTTACCAGGATATTTCATGGATTAGGAGGTATTATCGATAAGAGGAGGTTTGACAAATGTGGATTATTTTCTTTGGCTCATCAGAGGATGCTAATTGACTTGAGAGAATTACATAAAATGACAAGAGGCATAGATTGGGTAGAGAGTCAGAATCTTTTTCCCAGGGTCATAATATCCTCCAAGACGGCATATCTTTATGTTGAGAAGAAAAAAAAAGGTTTTTGGGGCAGGTGCTTTTTTTTTTAAACTCCACCTTGATCACGAGAGGATAGGTGCCTGGAAATGCAGTTCCAGGGGAGGTGGTGAACACAGAAATGACAGCAAATGACAGCCATTTAAATACACAGATGACCAAGCAGGAAATGGAGAGATATAGATTACGTGTGGACAGATGTGCACTTTAAATTGGCACGATGGTTGGTAAACACATCACAGGCCAAAGGGCCTATTCATGTACTGTACCAGTCTATGTCTAAATACTACAAAAGCAGATAGCATGAATGGTTTATGAATGCAAGAGGATCAGTTTTAAAAATCTACAAACATACCTAGAGACAGCAAATGATACAATACGTTGACAATCTGAATTTATGATTTTGACTTGTAAATTTCTATGTTTGCAAATGTTCTTTAGAGCATTGAAATGAAAAGGATGTGACCTAGATAAGGCTAGTTTGGTCAAGGGTTAATTGTGAGAGCTCAATCACGATATGTTGTTCACAATGTACAAGGCTTGGAGTACAATATCAGCCCTGAGTATTAGTTATGGATAAGTTGGTAGGGATATTGTCAGAAAGATTGAGGGAAATATTAACTTTGTAGCATAATAATCAATATATTGCTATCAGAGAGGAATCATATGGAATTTTCTGCCAATATTAAGATGCCAAGTAAAAATGCATATTGTAAAACTTATCCAAATTAGGAGCTACTTCATATAGAAGTAGTAAATCTGACATCAGCTTCATGGTGAGGATAAAGTAACATAATACTTTACCCTTGGGGTGGGAAATGTGGTATTAAACTCAATAGTTGTAAAAGACCATTTGCAAGCAATAATGAGAAATATGATGAAGCAAAGATAGAGGGTTACACAGGTACTGTGCCAGTCATATACAGTACATGCTGGCAATTCTATTAATTGGTATTTTGTTTTGGTAATTACCCGGGAGATACTGAAGAACTACATAAAAATCTAATGAAGCAGCCTTTCTACATAGATAATGTTCATGAAATCAGATTTTTAGAAATATTGTGACAAGCCAGAACAATCCTGTATGCCCAGTTTATCTTCTTAATGAACAATTCTCTCTTAACAGTTAGAAAATGATTGCAGAGATACTGACCTATACCATTCTAGCCTGAGAATCTAGTTACAGGTGTCCCCCGCTTTTCGAACGTTCGCTTTACTAAACCTCACTGTTACGAAAGACCTACATTAGTACCCTGTTTTCACTTTCAGAAGGTGTTTTCACTGTTACGAAAAAAAAGCAGCGCGCGCCCCGAGCAGCCACTCTCCCTGGACTCAGAACTGCAATCTGCCCGGCATTGCTTTAACACATGCCTGTGAGCAGTCGTTTGCAAGATGAGTTCTGTGGTATCGGAAAAGCCTGAGAGAGCTCATAAGGGTGTTACACTTAGCGTAAAACTAGACATAATTAAGCGGTTCGATTGTGGTGAACTAAGTAAGGACAAAGTGAGTTTGGCTTGTGGAAACTGACGAACATGATGTTGAAGAGGTTTTGGCATCCCATGACCAAGATCTGATAGATGAAGAGAGGATGCAATTGGAAGAAAAAAGGATAACAATCGAAACCGATACTGTAGCGAAATGAACGTGAAGCAACTGCATGAGATTTTTGCTGCAATGATAAAGTACAACCTTAATTTTGAAAGGGTACGTAGGTTTAGGGGATATTTGCAAGATGGTTTGAGTCCTTACAAAGAACTGTGTGATAGAAAAATGCGCGAAGCTCAGCAGTCAAGCAAGCCTTCCACATCAGCCACAGCAGAAGACGAACCTCGACCTCTGACATCGAGGCGAGCAGAGGTAGAAGATGAGCTGCCTGCCCTAATGGAAACAGACGATGATGAGATGACACCCCAGTGTCCCACCACCCCAACTCCCAGGCCACGGACAGATACCGATTCACAGAGAATGCAACGGTAGCCAGGAGGCACACAGCACATCTTTAAGAAAAAAGCCAAAATAAACAAGCTAATTAATTAGGTGCCACCTGACACATAATTGTCGGCCCAGATCAGAGACAATGCAAGCGGCAATCGCCTCTGATCTGGGCCGACAATTATGAGCCGGGCGGCACCTGATTAATTAGCATGTTTGTTTCTGCTTTTTTCTTAAAGGTGTGCTGTATGCCTCCCGGCTACTGCTGGACCCCTGCATGCTTCACAGATCGGTATCGGTTGGTGGCCCGGAGGGTGGGGGTCACTGCACCACCCCAACCTGCGATGAGTCAGCCTAACACACCACCATCAATGTGCTCGGCGCTGACTTCCCGATTCCGGTAAGTGGTACTACACTGTACATACATTATATCTACTTTATACCGGCTGTGTATTTTTACGTGTTATTTGGTGTGATTTGGCAGCTTCATAGCTTAAAGGTTACTGGAGAGCGCTTGCGCCGTGTTTTTGCCAACAGCGCTTGCGCGAGATTTTCTGCCAACGGCGCTTGCGTGAGATTTTCGCTACGGAGAACAGTTCAGTAATGATTGTGGAAAAGTATTTCTACTTTATATAGGCTGTGTATTTATCATATCGTTCCTGCTTTTACTATATGTTACTGTTATTTTAGGTTTTATGTGTTATTTGGCATGATTTGGTAGGTTATTTTTGGGTCTGCGAACGCTCACAAAATTTTCCCATATAAATAAATGGTAATTGCTTCTTCACTTTACGACATTTCGGCTTATGGACTGTTTCATAGGAACACTCTACCTTCAGATGGCGGGGGAAGCCTGTATTTTGACATATGATAACCATAATGGCAAACAGGCAGTTTCATCTGATGTGGAGCATTTGAAATTACCATCCCAAAAGAATGTGTAATGATGATATTGTACGATTCAAAAAAATATCACATGGAACTCATTAGTCTTGAAATAATTCAAATAAATCAAAAGTAAACGATCTTAAGGCTAAAGACTAAACTAAGTAATCCCAGTTAGCACAACACATTTCGAGCTCACTAAACACCATCCATCTTCCAAGCAAAAGCCTTCTTCTATAAGGAAAGTCTTTGCAACAAAGTAACATTTAGGCTGAGGAGATCAGACTTTACTTTAGTTAACATGGCTGCATGTTAACTTGTTATTGCAATTGCACGTTACTATATTTCCTTTCCAGGCACACTGCCTTTCAGTTTAAAGGTCAGTGGTTCAAAGCATGCCCGGTATTTCAGGCGGCAATAAAGAAAGCAGCTACAGTTTACAATATGTTCAGGAAAAACTTTATATAACTAATCACCGTTTGCAATCCCAGGCCCAATCTGATCCCTGGTACCCAGCTCATTAGTGCTCAGTCCCCATCTGGTACCTGGGTCTCTGCTATCTGCTTCCAAGCCCAATCTGTTCCTTGGATTTCTAGTCAGGTGGAATACCAGGTGGACAATCTGTGAACTCACATACTACTTCAGGTTTGCAGAGCTCCACAAGATTACAATGTGGAACAAGATTTCCAAATCCTCAGAAACTGGTGTGATCACATCCCTGGCTATTCCACTCATGGAGTTTGGGCTGGCCTAGGGATTGTCAGTTGTAGTTTTCCTCCCACAGCTTCTGTTTGGAGTATGAAAAATTTGCAACCTCTATTAAAATCACATAGGAACCATTTTTCCGCATAGATACATAAGATCTCATATCCCACATGACTGTTAACAAAAGAGGGAGAAAGATCGTTAATGTTTCAGATGAACCATCTTTCAACAAAACACAATTAAATGAAATTTTATAACCTAGAATGTTAACACTCTTTGCTGTAATAAATTCAATAAGTGCAGTACTCTAAGGAAAGAGAAAAAACTTTGTTTGATATGTGGCCTTTAAGAGATCCTGAAAGCTCTTAGCTGATATTTCAGTGTGGGAGAGAGGGCAAGAAGACCTAGAAGGGGAATTCTAGTGCCTCAGTGTCCACCTTATTTCTGATCAGTGAAACTTCATTGTAAATGTGGATAAATATTTCTTGATGTTCTTTCCATATGTGGATGTCATATGGAAAGGCATGATTACATCACTACCTCAAATGCTACTCTTTCTAGCTCTGTCACTAGACACACTGTGCCATTGGGGGCCAGGACAAAGCTTGTACAGAAGCACAACCCATGGCAGCTTGAAATGCTGGCTTCTTGCTGGCAATTTTAAATTATTGATACAGAGAGAGGTCAAAACAACTATGGAGAAGCGGTCTTCACCAACTTAACCACTTTTGTTGGCTTCCTACATCATTTTCTAGACTGCAGATGATTCCTTTAATTGCAATACCATTCATACAGATTGATGATTACAGCTATGCATTGAAATAGTACAGAGAAAAGCAACAGAGTGCAGAATAAAGTGTCATAGTGAGAGAGAAAATGCAATGCAAATAGACAATGAGGTGCAAGGTATTAACAAGGGAGATTGTGATGTCAAGAGATTATCTTAACATACCAGAGAACCATTCAATAGTCGATATTGGCAGGATAGAAGCTGCCCTTGACCTGATGGTACATCTGGGTGGGTCGGGCATTTGGTTTTGCTGACTGTCAGAAGCGTAGACGGAAACACAGTGGGGAAGTGGGGTGCTGGGGGAGGCTGGTTTCTGCAACGTGCTAGGGCTGTGCCCACAACTCTCTACAGTTTCTTGCAGACTCAGGCAGAGCTGTTGCCATACAATCTCCCTCCAAGCACTTATTCCTGCTACACCTTCCCATACACCTCGTCCCTCACCTCCATTCAGCTCCAAACAGTCCTTCCAGCTGAGCCAACACTTCACCTGCTAATCTTCTGGGTTCTTCTACTGTGTCTGGTGCTCCTGATGCAGCCTCCTCTACATTTGTGAGACTCGTCGTAAATTGGGGGAGTGCTTTGTCAAGCAACTCTGTTCCATCTGCCGACAGTGGGACTTCCCGGTGGCTAGGCTTTTTAATTCTGATTCCCATTCCTGTTTTGATATGGTGGTCCGTGGTCTCCTCTTGTGTCAAGATGAGGCTAGCCCCAGGGTGGAGGAGCAACCCTTTACATTCTGCATGGTACCCTCCAACTGGACGGTATGAATATCGATTTCTCCTTCCAGTGAACAAAACTCATCTCCCTTCCTCTATTCCTCACTCAGACCTTTCACTTCTTCTCACCTGCCAATTGCTTCCCCTGGGTCCCCTCCCCTTTCCTTTTCTCCTATGGTCCACTCTCCACTTCTATCAGATCCCTTCTTCTCCAGCCCTTGACCTTTCCCACCCACCTGGCTTCACCCATCACCTTCCAGTGAGCCTCTTGCCCCTCCCACTGATATTTAATTTAGGAATCTCCCCCACCCCTTCCCTCTCAATCCTGATGAAGGGTCTCGGCCCAAAATGTTGACTGTTTACTCTTGTCCACAGATGCTGCCTGACCTGCTGAGTTCCTCCAGCATTTTGTGTGTGTTGTTTTGGATTTCCAGCATTTGCAGAATTTCTCGCGTGTATAATGAATCTGGATAGAATCGTTTCTGTAATGCATTGGAATAAAATTGGTGAAGGACAAAGGAGACATACTAAATTTCTTTAACCTCCCAAGGAATTAGAGGTTTCTTAACCATGGTCTCAATATCACTGAACCAGGATAGACAATTGGTGACGTTCATTCCTGGCGAACGTGGAGCTCTCAAACCTCTGATCTTCAGCATCACTGATGTAAAGGCACCAGCACCCCCCACACCTTCCTGAAGTCAATGACATGATCTTTTGTTTTGCTAACATTGAGGAAAAGGTTGTTGTCATGACACCATTCCACTCTCATTCCCATTCCTGTTCTCCAACTCATCATTAAGTGGTGGTAGTATCATTTGCAAACTTGTAGCTGGAGTAAGAGCACAATCTGGCTATGCAGTCATAATTATAAAGGGAGTAAAGTAGGGCGCCAGGGATGCAGCCTTCTAGGGTACTAGTTTTGAGGATAATTGCGGCAGAAGTGTTGGAATTTAGAATGTAATTCTTAGCCTATCAGCAAAATATGCTGCTGCTTATCCACTGATTATGCTCAGATTTGAACAACATTGAGAAACATTCAGCTTCAGGAAAGAAGGAAATCAAAATCACCGTCCATCAATTTGAAAGAAATCAATGCAACACCTCACTCAAATTTTCATCCAGAGTTCTATTGCAACCAGAACTGTCGTTTTTCTTTAGTTTGAAATTGCTCACTGGATAAGCAGATTGCATGCTTGCCTGGCTTCACTAGTGACAGGGTAAGTTGCCTGAAACATTACTTCTGACGTGCAACATCTGTGACACACTCATCATTTACAATCGTTAACCAAACTCCAGAGAAAAGTATGAGTATTCTACTGACCATAAATTGGGCAGTTGCAACGTTTAAAAATAATTTTGAACACCTCAGTTTTGTTAAAAGCCTGGAGTCTAAGCAATCATTTTAAAAAGACAGAAGAGTAGCAAGAGCTGACATTAAACATTTCACAAAAAGGATTTCACCTACCATTTTGCTGTAATATGTAATCAATAAAATGTAGGCATGTTACTTGCCTTTCTCTTAATATTTTGGAAACAGATGACAGTGAACCAATTTGTTATGTCAGAATGTTCACACTTCTTTTATAATACAACTTTCTAATATTTTGCAATATTCCAGCCACATCACTGAATTGTGCTTTGAAGATAATTACAATAATTTCCGTCTTCATTATCTCCTAAAAACTGTGGACCCAATCCCAATTTATGCAGCACAATACCTGGACATCTATACAGCTTCCTTGCCTGTGCAATGTCTCCTTTACTTAACCGTGCACGTTGACCAATGGCAGGCCTTATGCCATTTTCATCACGTCCAGGAAGAATGGTATCCAAAAACATACCTCTAGGAAAAGAAAGAAATGTCATTTAGTATGAAAATATTGCCACTTTATTTGCATGCATCAGAATAACGGTGATTGACAACTGATTTCCCCTCCTTATAATTTGCTGTGGCATTTAAGCATATGTTCACAGTACATGTTCACCATAAGTGTGCCACTTAGAGTATTTAGTCAGTGCTGAGTTAACGGCGTGTCCTTGCATGTGTTGCTTGTTGAGAACAAGAGTTCCTGCTCCTCATTGTTTGCTGCCTAACATATTGGAGGCCTGCAGGTGTGATTTCCTCTATATCTGGACAGAATCAACTCCAGTTACGGTGAGCAGCCCTGCTCAAAAATACTGTAGCTTCCACGGCATATTGGTCTTTAACCAGATCTCTGGAAAACATCATTGCCCATATTCTTCTGTTAAGGAAATAATTAATCCTTCAGCAAAGGAGTAAAAGTAGATAATTGGTAAAAGATCAAAGCATTCAGAAAGGCATCTCACAAAAGTCATCAGAAGAATGAATTACATGCACGTTAATGCATAAACCACAGAAGAAAGAATTAAAATAATTCACGGTCTATGTGGCCAACATCAATTTTTGTAAACTTTGAAATATTAGTATTAAACACTGTCAGGGTAAACTGAGAACAAATTGAAGGTGTTTTTTCCCCCCACTCATACCATGTAATACTTCAAAGAAATGAGTATCGAATCACTGTAAAGGACTGATTAAGGAACCTTATCTTCAGTTTAGGCTGATGATGTTTTCCATGGCAGCAGTGCTGTGGTCAAAGCATCTCACAATTTTCCACCCATTAGTTATAATAGAAGAAACTTATGTGCAATAGACTGATCTCATTCCCAGATTCCTGATCTGCATCCTCATTTTCCAAGTTCTGAACTGGGTGCAATTTTAAAAAAATTGCTCTTCGGTCTGTGATGCATTTGAGAATTCGTAATTCAAAAGATTGTCCATTCAGAACTTTACATAAGCAAACACTGAAGGTATCCTAAAAATACTATGAGTAAATATAATGAGAAGAAGTAGTCTCAGATTTAGCTGTTCTTGGAAACACTGAAATTTATATTTGGTTGCAGTATTGTCAGGGGAGGCAAAAAGTTGTGCCACCAAGAGTCAATAAATAGCAATCAGGAATGCAATTTACCAACCCCAACTTGGGTGAAGCATGATTAAATGCAGCATTCCCAGATTTGCCCACTAGAATTCAAGGAAATAGGTGTATGCCAGGAATATGGATTTCATTATAATTAGATACATCTCTCAACTCCCATCTCATCATTTTGTTACATGTTTTATCCTGGAATTGATTCCATGACTGAGTTGCATTATCTAACACTTTATGACTAACACTTTATGGCAGGTCCTGGCGCCTTAAAACCAGTGCTTCAGGTAGATGGAGCTTGTCAGCCTGGGAAGGCAGTCCATCTAAGAAAGGGAAAACTCTGATTTCAAACCTCCACTGCCTTGCGGCCATACCCACTCATGGGAAAGGCTTCGGGAGTAAACCCTGAGGACAAATCCGGAGCTGGAGTCCCTAAGGCAGTCCGACGTTGCCTTCAACCTCGTTTTGGCAACTCCTGCGACGACGCTGGTGCCAAGTTGTATCGGCCCTTGCCCTTCCCTTGGACAACATCGGTGTTGTGGAGAGGGAAGACTTGCTGCATGGGTAACTGCCGATCTTCCATACAACCTTGCTTAGGCCTGTGCCCTGGAGAAGACACTCTCTTTCCAGCGCAGATCCATGGTCTCACGAGACCTACGGATGCCACCACCACCACCATGATAACCAAGATCAATATTTATTTTAATTATTAAATTTCTTCCCTTCCATTAACTAGGTAAAAATAAATATCAGGAGAAACTATCCCCTGATCTGCTGCATAACAGTTGTGTGCTTGGCATGAAGTTAATTTAATTTGAGATGTGGAAAAGGCACAAAATGGAATATCATTACAGGGCTGCCCAACATAAACAACAAAACCCCAAACCAGCATTAATCCAAGTGAAGTTGCACCGTACTCTACTAGCTCACAGAGGAGCAACCTTAGACTCCAACCTTGAGAAGGTGTTCCTAGCATAGTGCATAATGCTGTCAAAGTCATATGCTTCCCCAAGGGAGTTCACTTCACCAGGTTCCATCTTGAGGAAGTTGTATTCCTGGCCTGCACGAAGTTAGAAGAAAACACTATTGTTAGCCATTAGCCCAACGCTACAGATTATTGCTCAAAACATTCTTCTATGACCACTACAAAAACTTACAATTCCAAGGATCCCTTTGTTTTACCAAGTTACCCCCAGCTTTCTGATTTTTGAAAAGAACAATTTTATTTTGCTTAGCATTCAACTTCCGAGCAAAAAGCTCTTCACCTACAGGTTTGGTGCACGTGCAATGCTCATGCACCAAGTCATTTCTGAACCGTACTTTAATTCTGTACAACTCTTGTTCTGAAGAGCTTTTCTTCCTTACTACGGCAATTACTGGAAGGTAGCAGATTGTGAAAAGACTGCCACAGCATACGCTAAATAATTCCCTATTCATAAACAATGTATGAATGCACCATTTATGGGGCATAATTTTTTCAATATTGGTTTGGGTTCAGCATCTTTTTTTTAAGTTTCTTATTAATGTTGGCAAATCTGGGCATTTGCGAAAACCTTCAAGGGCTTCATCAACTTTAGGTCTCTATAAAGTGGAACAACAGTGGATGCAGAAACAATATAACAACAGGTGCAGTTTCAAAGTCTTATCAGATCATTTAAATTTACCAAGTCATCCCCATCTTGTTACTTACCAAAGCATCTCCACAAGCATGTGACTGGTCAGTGTCTACTGAGCAGGCTCTTCAGGTTTTACTGGGCAGATACAAACATTTCAATACCTAACCATTTCTGTGCAGAAACGAGCACAAAGAAAACATCTTGAAGCAGGTGAGGTATCTTTTGCTAATCTTTCCTCCTGGAACAATTTTGGCTAATGCCAAATGGGTAACCTGCCTGTGGAGTCAACAGCTTGTTGAATTAATACCAATAAGAAATAATGCCCAAACTTCACACTGACTTTAGGCATTTTCATGGGCATGTGACTTCAATCCCAAAAACACACCAGTGGAATTTTAATCCCTATATTACTTCGCAAGCTCACTTATTTGAAGCATAATGGACCACAGCTGGAACTGCATATATGATTTACTGGAAGCAATTTTCCACCCTCTAATTTTGGAATATTTGAGCCCTGATATTCCAATCTAAGTGAGCTTTGATTAGAAAATTAAAATGGTTAAGTACATTGATTTGAATACGTGTCCACTGGTATATTTTCAGCTGACTGATCGTAATATGAAAGAGGACTGGAAAACACACTATTGTCTATCTGTTAAATGCTCTTACATTGTAAATTTCAAAGCTCTGTAATTTTGGTTGTTGCTGGCACATGAAAGGTGATGTTAGACTTTTGTTTATTTATTTATTTATTTAGAGATACTGTGAGGAACAGGCTCTTCCGGCCCAATGAGCTCTGCCCACCCCCAACCTAACTACTTAACACTAGCCTAATCAGAGGAAAATGTACAATGACCAATTAACTTACTTAACCTGTACATCATTGGAATACTGGAGGAAACTGGAGCACTCGGAGGAAAACCATGTGATCACAGGGCGTACATACAAACTACTTACAGACAGCACCAGAATTGAACTCTGAAATCCAGCACCCCGAGCTGTAATAGTGTCGCAGTAACCACTACGCTATCGAGGTGCCCCAAGGTGGTTTCTGTGCAGGAAAAGAACCTCCCAGTGTGGTGAAGTACACCAAAATCCTAGGTTCATGCTAGTCATGCTTTGGAGCCGTCATCCAATTTCATCAGTCACATTAGTTACTAAAAACACACTTAAGTGACACTCATTTGAGTAAAGTATCAGGGGTATTCTAGCACCTAAAACCATTATTTCAGAAACAGTCAACAGCTTGATACAAAATTGGGAAAACAAAGCATTCTATTAAAAATAAGAGACGACTGAAATTTGAGATTTGATTCCAAATTGGCACAACATGGATTAAAGTTCCTGGAGTTTATTTGTAATAGAATGATAGCTTAAATAGAAACATTGGATCCAGGAATAAAGTGACTCTCAATTAATCATGTTTCACTGTTCAGCAACTGTGCATTTATTGCCAAATCTGTACATGCCTGCACAGTTAAGGTTCTAATTTATCTCGTATAAACTTAGTAAATTTAGAACCACTAACTCTTGATTCTAGTCTGTATTGTATAACTAAAGTGATATTTAACTTGACTGATCTGCTGTGAAAACAGATACATTAGCATGATGTTAATGGAAGGATGGTTAGTGCAAAATGATTAACAGTGTGCACAAAACTGAAAAAAATGGAGGGTTAAATTACACAATTCAAACTGGTTTGAATATTTTTTTTCTTTTTAGCCTTCTTGTCTTCACACTAAACAGGGGAGTGGTGAGCACTCATATGATCTGATCCCAAGCCAACAATTTATATGTAATTTGGAGGAGACATGAGATAGTGAACATTGCTCTATGGCCAGCACCTGGACTGTACAATGTTTCTCTTTATTTGCTGCTGGCTGCACACCAGTCAGGAGCAGGAGGGACAATATTTTCCCCATAAATGGAAGGAAGAGACCTGTGGTTATCATTTGGGTGGCCTGGTTCTGGGTGACAGAGGAGGCAAATAGCAAGAGCATCATGTCATGGTCTCACCTCCACTACATAATGATTTACTCTTCTTCTTCTGATAAACATGATTACCCTGAAACATTAACTCTGATTCCCACTGTACAGGTGCTGCCTAATCCACTGACTGGTTCCAACATTGTCCATTTTTACTTTTGTGCAATAAACTTGTCTTGCCACATTTACTCAAGTACATCACTTCTGCCATCATATTTCAATGACTTATTTTTATGTACATCTTCACCCACCTTCTAATACATTCCATCACCTACATGAATACCACTGCCTCAGAACAATCTGCATCCACTGTTTGAAGTCATTCAAGGCGTACTCTTTCATCCCATGTAGAAGAACATGGAACATTCATGTAAGAAGAAGAGATGACAGATAGACTGCCATAAATTGTGCAGCAACCAGAAACATAAGAAATACAATGGATGTGGTACAACCGGGTCCCCCTCAGTCAGAAACAGAGACTGGGAACCTCAGATAACTGGCTATACACTACTGACCTATCTGAAATAATTAAGAATTAGGGAGATTTTGGATCTCCCCCTCCCCCTCCCACTTTCAAATCTCTTACTAGCTCTTCCTTCAGTTAGTCCTGACGAAGGGTCTCGGCCCGAAACGTCAACTGTACCTCTTCCTAGAGATGCTGCCTGGCCTGCTGCGTTCATCAGCAACTTTGATGTGTGTTGCTTGAAATTCCAGCATCTGCAGAATTCCTCGTGTATGCGTTTTTAAATCAGAATTAGATTCAGATCAGATTTGATATCACTAGCATGTCACGAAACTTGTTAAATTTGCAAAAGCAGTACAATGCAATATGTGACATATATATTAAATAGATAAATTAAAATAAGTAGTTCAAAATCAGAAACTATATTAAAAAAAGTAATGAGGTAGCATTCATGGGTTCAATGTCCATTTAAAAATTGGATGGCAGAGGGAAAGAAGCTGTGCCTGAATCACTGAGTGTGTGCCTTCAGGCTTCTGTACCTCCTTCCTGTTGGTAAAAATGAGAAGAAGGCATGCCCTGGGTGAAGGGGGCCCTAAATAATAAACACCACCTTTCTGAGGCACCAATCCTTAAAGATGTCTTGGATACTACAGAGGGACCTCAGTGGAACAATAGGTTGTGAAATAACAGTATGTGGGCCATATCCAGGGTCCATAGCAAGAGATAACTGCTTCCTTAATCAGAATGACTGATACCACCGTAACATTTGTCTTGCAACATGTGAATTAATTTTATAAACTATTCCTGTTTATAATGCCTGAGTTAAATGGTACTAGCCCAGAAGTGGAATTAATATCCCAGCAGCTTGGAGTCCAGACCTCCACATACAGCTGACACTTCAAGTAATCCATCTAGTTCCTCAACAAAGCAACTTTGTCTCTTGACAGCTAAGTCTGACTGTGCAAAGATTCAGGCTACTTTAAGAAGAGCACTAACATCCCAGCACTGAAGAAAAATAAGACAACATGCCTCAAAAGACTAAAACGTATTAACATCAGCTTCCGAGACAACTTCAACCCACTTTAATTCGCATACTACCAAAACAGATCTATGGCAGAAGCCAATTTCAGAGCATCAGGACAGTAAAGACAGCAAGGCTTGACTACAGCTCCACCTTCAATGCTATAATTCCAACTGATCTACAAGCTGTGAGAGATGGATCACTGTCCTATGCAACTGGTATCCTTGACTTCCTGACCAACAGCTCACAAACAGGAAGAATTGCCAGCAACAGCCCTGCCACTGGTACTCCACAAGGCTGAAGCCCCCTACCCTACACACTAAGCACTCATGACTGCATGGGCATATTCTACTCTAACTCCATCACAAGTTTGCAAACGTAATAGTCTACATCTCCAATAATGAGTCAAGAGTTCAGGAAGGATATAGAGATGGCTTTGTCATGACAACAAGCTGTCCTTCAATACAGAAAACTTCAGTGAGTTCAGGAAGATGGGTGGTGCCCACGATCTTTATATCAATGATGCTGAGGTCAAGAGGGTTGCCAAGTTCAGATCCCAGGAGTGAATATCGACTACATGGATTCCGCGGCCAAGAAAGTTCACCAGCACCCTCCTTTCCTCAGAAGGCTAAGTAAATTTCTCATGACCCCTTTGACCCTCACCAATTGTTATCAATCCACCAAAGAAAGCATCCTATTCATCAGCATCATGGCTTGGGATGGCAAAAGCTTCTCGCCAAGAAACACAGAGAATGGTGGACACAGCTCAGCACACCAAAGAAATCAGCTTCCACTCTATGAAATTTGTTTTCACTTCTTGCTACCTCAGTAAAGCATCCAGGATAATTAAATATCCCAGCTCACCCCACTCAGCACATTCTCTCTGCTCCACTCTCCCATCAGGTAGAATACACAAAAGCCTGAAAGCACATACCACCAAGATCTAGTGCAGCTTCTATCCTGAGATTATTACCTGTCATGGCTGAAAGATTATAGCAAGGAGCTTAATATCCAAGGAAACACACTGCATCAAACGGACAGGCAGGTAGGCAAAGGGGGTGGGTTGACTCCATTGTTAAAAATGGAATCAGATCCTTAAAAAGAGGTGACATGTTATCAGAAGATGTAGAATCCTTGTGAGCAGAGTTAAGAAACTGCAAGTGCACCTGATGGACGTTATATACAGGGCTCCAAACAGTAGTCTGTATGTGGGAAATAAATTACAATTGGATGTAAAAAATGCATATAAAAAAGGCAATGCTACAATAGTCATGGGGATTTTAATATGGAGGTAGATTGGGAAAATCAGATTGGTGCTGGATCCCAAGAATGGGAATTTGTAGAATGCCTACAAGATGGTTTTTTAGAACAGCTTGTGATTGAACCCAGTAGGGGAAAGACAATTCTGGATAGGGTGTTGTGTAATGAACCTGATTTGACGAGGGATCTCAAGGTAAAGGAACCCTTAAGAAGCAGTGATGATCATATGATAGAATTCACCTTGCAGTTTGAGGGGGAGAAGATAAGGTCAGATTGATCAATATTACAATGGAGAAAAAGAAATTACGAAGAGTGAGGGATCAGCTGGCCAAAGTAAAGGGACACCTGCATGGATGATGGCAGAACAGCAATGAGTGGAGGCTCTGAGGGCAATCTGGAAGGTGCAGGACAGAGATATCTCAAAAATGAAGAAGTATTCTAAAGAGAGGATTAGGCAACCATGACAAGAGATAAATATTTGCTATAATATAGCAAAAGTAGTGTTAAGATAGAGGATTGGGAAGCTTTTAAGAATCAACAGAAGGCAACTAAAAAGGCTGGAGAGAAAAGATGAAATACAAATTTTAGCTAGCCAATAATATCAAATAGGATACCAAAGGTTATTTCAAATATATATAGAGAATAAAAGAGAGGTGAAAGTGGATATTGGACCACTGGAAAATGACACTGCAGGGGTAGTAATGGGGGACAAAAAATTGGATGAACTTAATAAATATCTTCCTTCAGTCTTCATTGTGGAAGACACTAGCTGTTTGAGAGAAATTGGAGGAGTGTCAGGAGAAGAAGGGAGTGGAGTTGCTATTACTAAAGAGAAGGTGCTTTGAAACCTGAAAGGTCTGATGGTAGAAAAGTCACATGGACAAGATGGACTATAGCCCAGGGTTCTGAAAAAGGTAGCTAAAGAAACTGTGGAGGCATTAGTAATGCTATTCCAAGAATCACTAGATTCTGGAATGGTTCCAGAGGACTGGAATATTGAAAATGTCATTCCACTCTTTAAGAAGGGATGCAGGCTGAAGAAAGGAAATTAAAGGTCAGTTAGACTGACATCAATGGTCGGGAAGATATTGGAGTCAATTACAAGGATGAGGTTTCATGGTACTTGGAGGCATATGTTGAATTAGGCCAAAGTCAGCATGGTTTTCTTAAGAGGAGATCCTGCCTGACAAACCTGTTGGAATTCTTTAAGGAAATAACTGGCAAGAAAATCAAAGGAGAGTCAGTGGAATTTGTTTACCATGTCATTCCATGCCTATACCTTGTCAAGACCAATCACATGGCTATCCTACTCACAGGTTACAGTCGGGGACTAAGGACCATTGCACCAGTACTGAGGGCCAAGAAGGTAGTATCAAGGGAGGATGAGGAGTACTTAGAGGATTGCTTTATTTGAGGGACTTAAACCAGGTCAGCGTGAAGAAGTCTCTGACCAACTACCACCAACAGAACCAGAGAAGCTAACAGACTGGATCACTGTTACAACACCATCAAGAATGCTTACCTTGCCATCTCATTCCTGCATTTTGGCAATTCTGGTGAGGACCACAAAGGTACAGTCAAGGGAGGTGGAGGAGGGGTTATAGGACTGCATTGAATCAGTAAGCCAGATAACATTCATTGTTGGGTCTGAATGAATACACCACAATTGTCACTGACTTCATCAAGACTTGCGTGAAAGAGTGATAACCAGGAGATTCGTATTCTGCTGAGGGCTAGATCTGTAGCATTCTAGACCAGTGATCCAGAATTATACAAGAAGTCCAGATACAACCTACAGAGGCTATTTTAAGAGCAAAGAAACAATTCCAATTGAAGTTAGAGATGAAGTCTGATGCATATCGTCTCTGGCAGGATTTGCAGGTCATTACTTCCCACATGGCAAAACCTAACATTATGAATGTCTGTGATACTTCACTCCCAGATGCGTCAAAGGCCCTTTATGCATACTTGGAAGGGAAAATAAAACTACACCTGTGTGAATCCCTGTGATTTCTGTCTCCGAGATCACCAAAGTGAACTCTCTCAAGACTAATGTCAAGAGGGTGAGCTCTCTCAAGGCATCAGGCTCCGGTATGGCACTGAAAAGCTGTGCCACCAACCGGCGAGAGAGTTCAACAACATCTTTAATCTCTCACTGCTGCAGTTGGAGGTTCTTACCAGGTTCAAAAGAGCAACAATTATAACAGTGCGCAAGAACAGCAGGGTGAGCTGCCTCAACAACTATCACTCACAATCAACTGCTGCTTAAGCAAGGGCATGAACCCACTGCAGATTGAATATCACAATAGGTCTACAGGAGATGCACTCTCACTGGCTCTCCACTCAGCCTTGATCCACCTGGACAATAGCAATACCTACATTCGGCTGCTGTTTATTGATTACAGCTGAGTGTTTAACACCATCATACCCTCAGTACTAATCAACAAGCTCCAAACACTTGGTCTGTGTACATTCCAATGCAGCTGGATCCTTGACTTCTGTACTGGACGGCAACAGTCGGTGCAGATCAGCAATAACATCTCCACCTCAAACAACACTGACAATAGTCTCAAAGGTACGTGCTTGGCCTATCGCTCTACTCTCTCTACAGCTGTGTCTGTGTGGATACACAGAACTCAAATGCCATCTATAAGTCTGCCAATTAACAGCTATCGTTGGCAGAATTTCAGATGGTGACAAGAAGGTGACAAGAGTGAGATTTGCTGGTTGTATGGTGTCACAGCAACAACCTTGCATTCAACATCAGCAACTCCAAGGAATTGATTGTGGACTTCATGAAGGAAAAATAGACTGAACATAGAAGTCGTCGAAGGATCAGAAGTGGAAAAAGTGAGGAGTTTCAATTACCTGTTGTCAACATCTCTGAAGATCTATACATTGGGCCAACATGTTGATACAGTTACAAAGAAGGCAAAAGAGGGGCTATATTTCATTAGAAGTTTGAGGAGAATTGATAGGTCACCAAAGACTCTAGCAAATTTCTATGATATACCACGGAGAGCATTCCAACTGGTTGCATCACCATCTGGTATGGAGGGGCCATTGGGCAGGATCAGAAAAGGTCGCAGAAAGTTGCAAACTGAACCAGCTCCATCATGGGCACTAGCCTTCCCAGAATCAATGACATCTTCGAGGAGTGATAGCTCAAAAAGCCAGCATCCAGTTTTAAGGACCCCCATCACCTGGGACATGCCCTCTTCCTACCGCTACCAACAGGGTGCAGGTACAGAGGCCTGAAGACACATGCTCAATGTTGTAGGAACAGCTTTTTCCCTTCTGCCATCAGATTCATGAATGGGCAATGAACCCTTGTACACTACTTCACTCACAAAATGCTGGAGGAACTCAACAGCTCAGGCAGCATCTATGGAAGAGTAAACAGTTTTGGGCTGAGACCCTTCATCAGGACTGGAGGGAAAAAAGAGAAGTTAGACCTGCCCACCTGCTGGGTTCCTTCAGCATCTTGTGAGAGTTGCTTGGATTTCCAGCTCTGCAGATTTTTGCTTGTTTGTGATTACACTACCTCACTATTTTTCTGCTCTCTTTTTGCACTACATATTTAATATGATTTTTATATATTTCTTATTGTAATTTATACGTTTCTTATGTTTTACACTGTACTAACACTAAACAACAAATTTCACAACTATGCCAATGACATTGAACCTGATACCACTTCTGAAGACAAATTTTTCAGTGTACTTCAGTACATGTGACAATAATAAACCAATTTATTGAAAGGATTTGTGGGATTGTCAGGATCTTTAATGCTCAGAAATAATTGGCTAAAAGCATCACAGCTATCAGAGCAGAGATATGATGGGCTGTCTCCACCTCTTCTGAAGCCACGGAGATGCCCCACAGACGTGCAAAATGATAAGGTGTGCTTTTGTATTTCCATGAACAAATAAAAAGGCATTTCATGAGATGTTATGTTGGTGATGCAGTTTCTATTTCAATTATTGAGCATAACCTCGATTGCTTGGAACTTCCTCTATTCACGTCCACTGGTATGTTCTGAACACTAACTGGCACTTTCAATTGCTTTATGTCTATTGCTAAAATACTCTGTCCCAACTTCTCCAGAAACAAATTCCTAACTTGTGACCTCTATCACTTAAGAGGCAATAGGAATTAATCTCAAACAAGTAGGTTTCTCTCTGAGTTGCATACTTTTCTGAGCTTGAAAATATATCACCAATACTTCATTATTGCTGGTTCAAAGTCCAAGAGCACCCTCGTAACAGCTGTGTGTGAGAGCCTTTAGCACAAGGACTGCAGCAGGGCAGACAATTCTCAAAAGGGCAATTAGAGCATCCACATCCCACCGATGTGTTTCCTTTGGTGGGGGCGTCTAAGACCAAAGGACACAGCCTCAGAATAGTGCTTTTTAACATGGTGGATTAATAACACAGCTTACAGCTCTCATTATAGTGTTCTTGTGGAGCACCATATAGATGTCACAATAAATCTCCAAACTCCTAAGAGCCAGACCCCGCATCTTTCAGACACTCAGAGGTTCCAACTGTTGGAGTGGCCCAGCATGGCAGATCCCAGAGAATCAAGCACGTACCTACTTCTCATGGCTGCTCGTTAGCTGTGATTTAATTACAGATAATATTGTCCCTGGCTGCTGCATCAGTGCCAAAATCGGCAGCTTATGTGCACCTGATGGCATCCACTAGCTGTCTGATTACAATTGGAAAGACAAATCTGGGAGCCGATTCATCACATTCTTTGCCATTCCGGGAGGAACTGACAATATTTACATACATTCATCCTTGTCATACAGCCATCTGAGATAAACTTAACATATTTCCCACAAAGGTCCAGAAAGGACCAAGGACAGAGATTCTGTTCTAAAGCTACTTTCACAGTGACATGGAATGCATTTGTAGATGATCCACCTGGGGGTTCCCTTCATTAAGAAATCTGCCAAACCGTGCAACTGTCTGCATTTTATCAATGTGAACCTACAGAAATACTGTTCTTTCAGATGGATCAGAAAGAGGAACTTGTGTCTGCAAATCCCAAGCACTGGTAATGTCACATGTGACATTGATGTCACTCCATTGACTCCATACCTGCCATTCTCCATTCTGTTCTGCTCACTGCTGTTCTCCTCTCTATCCTCCAGATGTCTCTTGTGCACCTAAAGATCCTACCTCAACACTACATTACATTGTAAGTAACATCTCCAGGATATGATACACTGCACAAACCCAACCACAGCCTGATGATGTCAGCTTTTTAAATTCTCTGGCATTCACAAAAGATCGGCATGCATTTGAAATGAACAATAGACAAAGCTGCTGTGGACACCAGGAAATTAGTTCTGACAGAAGATCTTTGGTCTGGATTGTTAACACTGTTCCTCTCTCTAATGTCAGCCTATGGTTTTTTTTGTGTGTTTTCCTCCTTTGTAATAATGTGTAACCTGACTTAGAAACTCAGTCTTCCCTTTCCCTTATTGAGTCCAAGAAACCCATGTTGGAGACCTTGAATTCACATTCGTGTTAAAAAGTTAATCTGAAAATGACCTGATTATCATGACTTAATGACTGAAATATTTCTTACTAATGATCAACCTGTCTGCTATGAACAGCAGTGTCAGAGATAGTTCAATTTTATGGTACAGTGAAAGTTAGTGGAAAACCTGTTAAAATTCCTCATGAGTTCAGGAAGCAGCACCAATGTAGTTTACTGCAATTTCCCCCGAAACTCATGCAAACTCTCTCTTCCTTTTCCAGATCTTCGTTCAAAATTCAAAGTACCTTCATTATCAAAGTACGTACACTATATACACCCTTGAGATTTGTCTTCTTGCAGGCAGCCACAAAACAAAGAGACAAAATAAAACACATTAAAAGAAAACATACACCATGAAAACCAAAAATGTGTGGAAAACCAGAACAAATCATGAAAACAATAAACATATAAACAAGTAACACGGAGAACATTAACCACAGAGAAAAGAAAGTGAGTCCACAGTCACAGGGCCAGATCCCTGCTGAGAAGGGTGAAGCCAGTACAGGAGCCTGATGGCTACAAACCACAGCCACGGAGCCAGTCCATCCCGAAGTGAGTGCCGATGGTTGCAGGCCACAGCTGCAGAGTCAGTTCAGCGCCGAGGCAAGTAAACCTTGCGGAGTAGTGAGCTGAAAACTGGTTCATCCTTTTCCCTCAGCCTTGGCGCCTTAATCTTTTTAATCTACAAACGTTTTTTAGCTTGGTGTTTAAATTGTCCAAACATCAGTTCATTTTTCGCTATCAGGGCCTACCTCCGCCCCTTCGATCCAGCCCCAAGTGTGCTCTACGCTCCAGCAATGGTCACCATGGCTGTACCTGCATTCCCATGTGTCCAGTTTGCTGAATCCTTCAAGATACTGCAAAGATATTAGGTCATGCAGAGGCTTTAAGAACATAGTTCTCAAGGTGAAATTACAAGCTGCAGATTGCAGCGATCATTGTCCAGAAATATTGTAATTAACGGAATAGTTAGTTTTGTTTGCTGCCCAGAAAGTGTTTCCACGTCTCACTGTAAGTATTTATCTTTGTCTCTGTGTCTCTAACTTTTGTGCTAAGCTTTCCACCCAGATGTTCTATAACACCATCAACTAACTTTCTCCTCTCCTGTGTCCTGCAAGGACATTATACATTTTTCTCAGTTTCTCCTTTTCTGCCTTATCTGTTCTCAATTTGAGGCCTTCTGCTCTGGAGCTTCTGAAGTGTCCTCCTTATTCCAGGAAAATGACTTTCCTCTGCTGTGACTGATAGAGATCTCACACATACAGTATGTCCTCCATTTTCTGCACATCTTCTCTCTTCGTCAGAGCTTTTATCCCCCCTAACATCTGCATCCAGCATATCGTCATTCATCATTTGTGTCAGCTCCAACAGTCACATCCCCTCTCCCCAACCTATCTGCCTTCATTTTGTTGTTACCTTCATTGATCCAAGTGGAGAAAAATCAGAAGAATGTACTTCTATAGTCATGCTTCCCAACCTGTCTGATCTTCCTGTGATGTTCCCAAGTTACCAACAGCATATCATCAATATAACATCAAAATCAGCCTGAAGAAATTCAACATTATATCTAAACAGTGGGAAAACAAGATACACCTGGAGGAAATCTGTTTGAGAGGGAACCGTGCTATACGAGAAAGACCTCCACTGTGCCGTAGAGAGAAAATGGCAGCTCCTGAAGGAGAGACTGAACTACCAAAAGGGGCAACGACTAAAGAAATCACAACTTGCTCCTGCCCACACTGTACCAGAATACGTGGAATTTAAATAGGCCTCTACAGCCAACTGAGGACCCACCAATAGACAACCCCTTAGAAGACCATCATACTCGACTCGAGTGATCACACTACTACTAATGTTCCCACAGGATAAAAACTGCATAATTCATGAACAACTGTCCACCAATGAATAATATTTTATCTACTTCCTGTAGTTCTGACTAATTATTATTCAGTTCAACTGCAGGAAGCAGTACTAACTTCACTTAAGTTGGTATCATTCTCACCATTTAGTTAACAAGTTATGGATTTAGAGCTCACATTTCCCTTGAGCACATAATGCAGGCTGACACCTCAGCGTCTGATGTTCTCAGAATTAACAGGCTGGAACATTTTGATGGCAAACTACTACTGTGGATTACAGACAGCAAGCTTCAGTAATTCTGGACTTCTCTGCCGTATGGAGCTTGAAAACACACTGCACAATTGGCCTGTTGCTCCATCGCTAGAGTCACTACCGACTCTGGCAGCCTTATTGGTTATTGACCATAGGTTGCACACCCTGTGCAGGGTGTTAGAACTATACAGATGCTAGAGTATGAGCTAGCTGTCCGATATCCTGGTTAGTGGGACCTAAAGTCAGAAGGCTAGATTGCATAAGCAATTAAAGATGAAGTACTATCCCCTTTCTTATAAAATATGTGCACCATATTTCTCCACTCCCCGACTGCCTGGACAAATGCCCTCATATTATTTCATTTAAACAGTTATTTTGTAGTACACAAACTGTACTTAGGTCTGTGAAGCACTAATCCTTCCATAATTCCACTTTATTCGCTCCATCTTCTACTGTTTCCAAATTCTACACACACCTACACACAAGGAACAAGTTATACTGGTCAATAAATTATATTCTTTCCCCTACCACCATGTCCCCAGATTTTACACACACCTACACACAAAAATCTAGTTATATTGGTCAACAAAAAATATTTTACTTTCTTCTACACCCTGTCCCCAGATTCTACACACACCTACACACAAAAATCTAGTTATATTGGTCAACAAAAGATATTCTACTTCCTTGTACAGCCTGTCCCCAGATTCTACACATACCTACACATAATGGACAGGTTATATTGGTCAACAAAACATAACAGCACAGCTTTGGTACATAGGATAAAGCTAGAGGATCTGGAGGACACCTACACAGTCACAGGGGAAGCTGGAAGATCCACATAAACAGCATCAGAGCACAGGATTGAACCCACGTTGTTGGAATCGTGAGGCAGCAGCTCTGCCAGCTGTGTCATCACTGTGCTTCCAGGAGTCAAACTTAATCCTTCTTCTAAATCTTCTACTCAATTAAAAAATTTAATCAGTTAATCTGTCTTCACCATTACTTCCAGGATTTTCAAAACTATGCTCAGAAGACAATTATGGGTTACTTTGGAATCTAATATCAGACGACCTCATGGATATGTATGCAATCTTGGGATCGCTGCCTATGCCATGCAACAATGAGGATAGGAATAGAATGAGGTGGCAGATAAATGAGTGGCTGAAGAATTGGAGCAGGAGGCAGGGATTCAGCTTTCTAGATCATTAGAACTTCTTCTGGGACAGGTGTAACCTGTACAAAAGGGACAGGCTGCACTTGATTCCAAGGAGGATGAATATCCTTGCAGACAGGTTTGCAAGAGCTGTTGGGAGTGATTTACACTAATATGCAGGGGATGGGAACCAGTATGATAGAGCTGAGGATGAGCCAGCAGGTTTACAGGTAGATGATATAATATGTAATATGAATGTAAGGAAGGACAAGCCAATGATTGGGTACAAATGCAGACAGAGCAAAGAGTTAAGTTGTACCACAGAGGCAAAATTCAAAAGGCCAAAGAATGCAGGATTGAAGATGCTGTATTTAAGTGCACATAGTATTCAGAATAAGATGGATGAACTCGTGGGCATCACTGAGTCGTGGATGAAAGAAGGCCATAGTTGGGAGCTTAACATCAAGGGATATACTTTGTATCGAAAGGACAGGCAGGAAGGCACAGGCGGTGGTGTGGCTCTGTTGGTAAGAGATGGAATTACTTCTTTAGAAAGAGGGGACATAGGGTCAGAGAATGTTGAATCTTTGTGGGTGGAGTTAAGAAACTGCAAGGGTAAAACAACCATTATGGGAATCATATATAGACCTCCAAATAGTAGCCAAGATGTTGGACTGAGATTGCAAAGAGAGCTGGAAAGGGCATGTAATATGGAAAATGGAAAATGTCACAATTGTAATGGAAGACTTCAAGATGCAAAGAGATTGGGAAAATCAGGTTGGTGTTTGATTACAAAAAGAGGGAATTTGTTGAAAGCCTAGGAGATGGCTTTTTAGAGCAGCTTATGATTGAGCCTACTTGAAGAAAGGCTCAAATCTAATCTATTTTAGATTGGGTGTTGTGTAATAATCCAGATTTTATTAAGGAGGTTAAGGAACCTTTACGAGACAGTGATCATAATATGATTGAATTCATACTGCAAATAGAGAGGTACAAGTCACATTTATCAGTATTGCAATGGAATAAAGGGAATTACAGAGGCATGAGTGAGGAGCTTGCCTAGGTGGATATTGGCGGGAATGATGGCAGAGCAGAGGTAGCTGAAGTTTCTGAGAATAGTTCACAAGGCACAGGATAGGTATGTCCCACAGAAAAAGGTGGTCTCAAATGGTAGGGGTAGGAAACCGTGGCTGACAAAGGAAGTTAAGGACTGCATAAAAGACATGAGAATGGCATAAAATGTAGCAAAAGTGAGTGGGAAGTTGGATGATTGGAAAGTTTTTAAAACTCAACAAATAGGCATCCATTAGTCTCATGAGACCATGGATTTATGCCTTGGAAGGTTTCCAGGGCGCAGGCCTGGGCAAGGTTGTATGGCAGTTGCCCATGCTGCAAGTCTCCCCTCTCCACACCACCAATGTTGTCCAAGAGAAGGGCTCTAGGGCTGATACAGCTTGGCACCGGTGTTGTTGCAGAGCCATGTGTGGTTAAGTGCTTTGCTCAAGGACACAACACGCTGCCTCAGCTGAGGCTCGAACCAGCGACCTATAGATCACTAGACTGATGCCTTAACCATTTGGCCAACACAAAAGGAAGTGTGTGGACAATATGGGGACCCAACAAAAGGCAACTAATATAAAGCAGGATTCTAAAAGTTTTTTTCAGTTATATAAAGAGTAAAAGGGAAGTGAGAGTTGATATTGGACCACTGCAAAATGTTTCTGATGAGGTAGTAATGGGGTCAAAGAAATGGCAGATGAACTTAATGGGTACTTTGCATCAGTCTTCACTGTGAAAGACACTAGCACTGTGCCAGAGGTCCATGAGTGTCAGGGAGCAGAAGTGAGTGCCATTGCTATTACAAAGCAAAAAGTGCCAGGCAAACTCAAAGGTCTTAAGGTAAATAAATCACCTGGACCAGATGGACTACGTCCGAGAGAGGTTGCTGAAGAGATAACGAATGCATTGGTTATGAACTTTCAAGAATCACTTGATTCTGGCATGGTTCCAGAGAACTGGAAAATTGCAAATGTCACTGCACTCTTTAAGAAGGGAGGAAGGTAAAAGACAGGAAATTATAGGCCAGTTAACCTAACCTCAGTGGTTGGGAAGTGTTGGAGTCTATTTTTAAGGATGAGGTTTTGGGGTACTTGGAGACTAATGATAAAATAAGTCAAAGTCAGCATGTTTTCTGTAAAGGGAAATCTTACCTGACAAATCTGTTAGAGTTCTTTGAGGAAGTAACAAGCAGGGTGGACAAAAGAGAGGTAGTGGATGTCATTTACTTGGATTTTCAGAAGGTGTTTAATAAGGTACCACACATGAGGCTGTTTAACAAGATAAAATCCTATGGTGTTACAGGAATGACATTGGCATTGATAGAGGAATGGCTGACAGGAAAGTGGTAGCAAGTGGGAATAAAGGGGACCTTTTCTGGTTGGCTGCTGATGACTAGTGGTGTTCCATAGGGGTCAGTATTTGGACCGCTACTTTTCACATTGTTTGTCAATGAATTAGATAATGGAATTGATAGCTTTGAGGCAAAGTTTGCAATGATACGAAGATAGGTGGACGGGTAGGTAGTGCTGAGGAAGCAATATAATTGCAGAAGGACTTAGACAATTTGGAAGAATGGGCAAAAAAGTGACAAATAGAATACAGTGTTGTGAAATGTATGATAATGCATTTTGGTAAAAGGAACAAAAGTGCAGACTATTATCTACATGGGGAGAAAATTCAAACATCAGAGGTACAAAGGGACATAGTAGTTCTTATGCAAGACTCCCAGAAGGTTAACTTACAAGTTGAGTCTGTGGTAAAGAAGGCAAATGTAATATTGGCACTTATTTCAAGAGAAATAGAATATAAATGCAAGGAGATAATGCTGAAGCTTTATAAAACACTAGTCAGGCTGCAATTCCAGTATTGTCAACAGTTTGTGGCCCCATAGCTCAGAAAGGATGTGTTACCATTGGAGAGAGTCCAGAGAAGGTTCACAAGAATGATTCCAGGAACAGAGGAGTTAACATCTGAGGAGCGTTTGGCAGCTTTAGCCTGTTCTCTCTGAAATTTAGAAGAATGTGGGGGAGTCTCATTGAAACAGAATTTTGAAAGGACTAGATAAAGTGGACATGAAGAGGATGTTTTCTATGGTGGGAGTGTCCAGAAGCAGTGGGCACAGCCTCTATATTGAGCAGCAACCCTTTAGAACAGAGGTAAGGAGAAAATTTTTTAGCCAGAGAATAGTGAATCTGTGGAATGCTCTGCCACAGACAGCTGTGGAGGCCAAGACTGTGGGTATATTTAAAGTGATAATTGATAGTTTTCTGATCGGTCAGGGCATCAAAGGTTATGGCGAGAAGGTAGGTGTATGGGGTAGAGTAGGATCCGGGATCAGCCATAATGGAATGGTGGAGCAGACTCGATGGGCTGAATGGCCTGATTCCTCTCCTATGTCTTACAGTCTTATGTAAACTAGTACCTTGCATTAAGCCAGACTACACAACTGTGACCAGTTTGATTACATGTAATTTAGTAAATTATTTCAAAATTGTTAAATCTACTCAGAAAATCAAATAAGCAAAATAAAATGGACTCAATGGAGAGCCAGCAGTTTCATAACATTTATTTTTGAGCCGAATGGTGATCATTGTATTTGCCTCATGTCCTTAGTCCTGTAGTTGCTCACCTTGAATGGCTGGATTATGGAAAGGAACACTGCTCATTTCAAAGGGATTACCAATGCTGTGGAAGTGCAGTTGAGTGAGGGAGTTGTTTTATTTTATTTTTTTGCTGCTTCGTAGCGGATATGGCCCAGTCTATCATGGATAAAGCCCTCCCAACCACTGAGCACATCTACATGAAACACTGTCACAGGAAAGCAGCATCCATCATCAGGGATCCCCATTGTCCAGACCATGTTCTCTTCTCGCTGCTGCCATCAGGAAGAAGGTACAAGAACCTTAAGACTTGCAAGAGGTTTAGGAACAGTTACTACCCCTCAGCCATCAGGATTTTGAACCAAAGGGGCTAACTTCACACAACCTCATTTGCTCCATCATTGAAATGTTCCCACAATCAATGGACTCACTTTCAAGGATACTTCATCTCATGTTCTCGATATTTATTGCTTACTTATTTATATTATTGCTGCTTCTTTTTTGCATTTGCACAGTTTGTTGTCTTCTGCACTCCGGTTGAATGCCCTAGTTGGCCAGTCGTGCATTGAAGCTGTCATGGTTTCTATTCTAATCCATTTGTTGCGTATACCCACAAGAAAATAAATCTCTGGGTTGTATATGGTCACATTTAGATGTTCTGATAATAACATTTACTTTGAACTTTATTTGCATGCATCTTATGGTTTTTCAGTTAATTTTAAGTACTTTCAAAAAATTATATCAATCTCTGAATTGTTTTTAGACGCCTGCATAAGAGGTGTTTAAAAAGCAGATAAAAAAGTGTTTTGACAGCTGCCAGACTTTCAAAATCTATGGGGGTTTAGAGGCCGGAGCTAATCAAGGTATATTGCCTGATGCCTAATAAATCCTTTTCACCTGAAGACGGTATGTGTGGGCAGGCAGATAGCATGGATGACAGGTGCAGGCAGCTGGGCCAATATTATCATAGGCACCTTGCCAATAATATACAACATGAAAATATTACTAAATATACAGAAATCATATGCAACAATTATAAATGCTCATGTAAGTTAGTGCTCAGGGATCATGCAACAATGTAATTAAACTGAATCAGAAACTAAAAATGTCCTCAATTGGCAACTCTCAAATGTCCTTCTTTAAACTTTAACCTGAGGATCATGGTAGCTACTGAAAACTTAATAAAGTTCAAGAGCCACTGGTGCCATCACCTGGTTTTGTGAATTAATTTGACATAAATGATGAGACCCTTCAGTTACTATCTGTTCTATATAGAGTTATTAATCTGGATAAATTATATTTTGGAAGGATGGACAAGAAAGAAAATGATTACTCAAATGGAGTGAGATTTCACACTATATACTATAAAATGAACTGCGGTTCAATTTGATGAAATATGGAGAGCAAGTAATTAGGCAGGATAAAGGAATTTTAATCTTTATTGCAATAAGTATGGAGTACAAGTGTAAGGAACATTTGATGCAATTTTAAAATATGCTGGTGCGACAGCTCCTAGAGTTAAGAGTGCTGGAGTACTTTGGTCTTAAGTACATGCTTGCACTAGAGGTAGTGTAGAGAAAATTCACTGGTTGATTCCTGGGAGCAAGAGGTTGAGCGGGTTGGGTCTATGTTGTTTGAAACACAATAAGATGAGACATAACCTTGTTGAAACTAACAAAAAATGTTGGAGGAACTCAGAAGGCCAGGCAGCATCTATGGAGAGAAATAAAGAGCCAACATTCCAGGCCAAGACCCTTCATCAGTCCTAAAATGTCAGCTCTTTATTTCTCTCCATAGAGTTTGCCTGACCTGCTGAGTTCCTCCAGCATCTTATGTGTGGTATTTTGCATTTCTAGCATCTGCAGAATCTTTTGTGTTTATGACTTGTTGAAAAAATGTTAGCAATTGGAATGTCACAGGTACCGAGACACGGTGAAGTGTTTGTCTTGCATACTTTTCATACAGGTCAAATCATTACACAGTGCACTGAGGTACAGCAAAATGCAAAAGGAAGTGTAACAGCTGCTGAGAAAGTGTAGTGCAGGCAAACAATATGATGCAAGACTACAACGAGGTAGATTGTGAAGTCAAGACTATCTTTTCATACTAGGCAACCAAAAGTATTATAACAGTGGGATCTAAGCTGCTTTTGAATGTGGTGGTGCATGCTTTTGGACATTCTTATCTTCTGTCTAGTGGGAGAAAAGGAACAGAAAATGTTTGTGCTGAGTGGCCCTTTGATATTCTGGCTGCTTTACTGAGGCAGTGAGAAGTATAGTCATAGTCCATGAAGGGGTGCTGGTTTCTGTGAAGTTCTGAGCTGCATATGTTTCTCTGCAGATAAGATACTGAAGAGGATAAGACAGGGTGAATGCTGAGATGTTTAACCTAGAGAGAGTATTGAGAATGAGGGGACACAATTTCAGAATAATGGGTCATTTAGTTGAGTTCAAGATGAGGACGAATTTCTTCTCTGTGAGTTGTCAGTTTTTGGAATACTGTTCTGCACAGTAGCTGTGCAGATAGAATCAATGAACAGATTCACAGTGGAGAAAGACAGAGAATTAAACAAGGGACAGACGGGATCTGAGGCCAAGACTGAATCAGCTCAATCTCATTGATTGGCAGCGTGGGCTTCCTGGTTTCCTTTTGCTCCTGTTCCTTTTCTTTTTTAATTTTTGTGCTCCTATGAAAGCTCATTATCATATCATGAGCAGCAAATCCCGCTGTAAAGTCCTTCCCTACTACATTCAACTAAAAATTTCTGCTCAAGCTAAAGGATACAAACATCTTCAATTAAAATTATGAATGCAGATGGGCCGGCTGGTGGCACAACGACATTGGCGCCAGACCCGCATGCGGAGGTTCCCAGGTTCGAAACTGGTCGGATCCGCCCCCGAGCACGCTTTCCATCCATGGCAGGTTGAGTGTCGAGACTGCAACTCGACCTCGTAAAACAAACAGAAAATGCTGCGAAAATGTCTGTGTGGGGAGTAGTGTGCCACACTGTCTCTCTCTCTCTCTCTCTCTTGCTCTGCACCTTGGAAAAAGCCATGAAAAATCTATCATCTGTATTATTTCTTGAACAGAAGGAAGATATAAAGTTGTTGCAGGCCCTCTCAGCGGCAAGTAAGAAATCAATCACTAGAAAGTGGCTAAATCCAATACCACCTACATTAGAAGATTGGCACGAAATTATCTTGGAAATATTTAAAATGGAAAAGGTGACTTACTCCCTGAGAATTCAAAAAGAAAAATTTTATCAGATCTGGAATAAATGGATTGAATATATAACCCCAATGCGAGCAGACTTTAGATGACTCTCCTAATGATTTATACTGCTCTTCTCATCAACACAGTAATATTGCTGACGTAAGCACCCCTAGTCTAAATGTCTTTTTTTTTGTTTTCTTTTGGAAAATAGAGAATTAACACAAGTAAAGGGAAAGATTTGGGAAAGGGATAAAAAATGAAAAAATTAAGTACACAGGGATTGGATAATTATGTTTGCGGGCAGGAGCAAGCATGAACAAATTAGGATATAAACACCTACAATGGTTGTTACATAGGCTTATATACAACATTTTGGACCAGTGGAAATGGTCCAGAAGAGTTATATGGAAACTATTATTACCATTTTTCTTAACAACTAATACCATTACTTAGCCTAATAGATTAGAATTACCACAGTACATAATTATCTATTTAAGTGTCTAATTTCCTTTTATATCATCTCAATGTGTACTTAAGAATGTATAAATAATTATAGTTTTATACATATAAAAAAATGGAAAAGGTTATATGTGTGAAAAAAGTACATGATATTTGTGAATTCCTTATCCAAATAAAAAAATTAAAAAAAAGAAAAATCCATCATCATGGATTCACGCATGGACACATAGACGACCACGCACAAATGCGCACGTACGCACAAGCACAGACTCGCACACACACAGGCACACGCCAAAAGAAAAATAATAATTATGAATGCAGAAGAGAAGATGCATTACCATTGAGGTAAGCCTCAACTTCTATTAAAGGGCGTGGTAATGGCACAATAGGTAAATTACTGAGCCTCCAACCCAGGGCCTTGACAAACACTCCAGAGGTGAAAGTTCAAATCCTATTATAGCATCTATAAAATCAAATTTATTGGTTTGAATTTAAAAGGAAAACTTATTAATGTTGACCTTGAAACCAATAGATTGTCATAAAATCTCTCAACTCAATAATGTGCAGAAAAGTATGAAATCTACCATCTCTTCTGAGATATGGACCATCTCAAAGCAATGGAATAAAACTACAAATACTTTCTCAATCACATTCTCCAAATCCACTGGCAGGATAAGGAAACCACAACCTCTAGCACTGAGACCCTGCTGGTTCCAATAGGCAGGCCACGTCAATCATTACACCAGACTACTGAAGCAGACACTCTATCACAGCAACAGATAACCAGAAGGTCCAAGAACACAATTTCAGAATATTCCTCCTGATTCATGGGAATTTCTGAGCTGTGCTTGCTCAGGTGGAAAACAAGTGAAATTCAGGATGGGAGTGAGATCCTTGAGTGCAGGTATCAGGAATGCATAGGAGCTCAACAGAAATGGCAGAAGAAACATTCCTCCTACTAAACCATCCTGTCCACCCTGTTAAGTACTTCCTGCTATACTTATGACAAAGTCTGCAGGTCCCATTTTACCTTCATCAGTCACTTCAGAACTCCAAGAAAAAGAATGGAAGCAGGCCATCCCTGACCTCAAGGAACATATCTAACAAAAGAAGTTTTATTTTTGGATAAATATAAGAAATACAACAGATGCTGGAAATCCAGAATACCACACATAAAATGCTGGAGGAACTCAGTAGGTCAGGCAGCATCTAAGGCAGGGGTTCCCAACTTGGGGTCCACACAACCCTTGCTTAATGGCATTGGTCCATGGTTTTTAAAAAAAAAGCTTGGAAACCCTGGTCCTGTGTTAATGAATAAGAGTCCCTGTAGAATTAGATAGCATGCCTGCAGGGTTAGTGCTTTGCTCAGGGTGTCAGATGTGGGTATCCTGGGAGACCTCCAGCCTCCCTGATGGCCACATCTGCGCCAGGTGCACCGAGATGCAGCTCCTCAGAGACCGTGTTAGGGATCTGGAGCTGCAGCTTGATGACCTACTGCATATTAGGGGAAGTGAAGAGGCGATAGACAGGAGCTGCAGGGAGGTAGTCATCCCTAGGCTACAGGGGTCAGAAAACTGGGTGACTGTCAGGAGAGGGAAGGAGATTGCCCAGATAGTGGAGAGCACCCCTGTGGCTGTCCCCCTCAGCAACAAGTATCTTGTTCTGGGTGCTGTTTGAGGGGGATAACCTGACAGGGGATGCTCACGGTGACCGGTCTCTGGCACTGAGCCTGGCGCTGTTGTGCAGGAGAGAAGGAGGGAGAAGAGGAATGCCGTAGTCATAGGGGATTCCATAGTCAGGGGAACGGACTGGAGATTCTGTGAGCCTGATAGAGATACCCGCATGGTGTGTTGCCTCCCAGGTGCAGGGATGTGATGTTGAGGCTCTATAGGGCACTGGTAAGACCTCACTTGGAGTACTGTGGGCAGTGTTGGGCTCCTTATTTAAGAAAGGATTGGAGAGGGTACAGAGAAGATTCACCAGAATGATTCCGGGAATGAGAGGGTTAACATATGAGGAATGTTTGACCGCTCTTGGACTGTATTCCTTGGAGTTTAGAAGAATGAGGAGGGACCTCAGAGAAACATTTCGAATGTTGAAAGGCATGGACAGAGTGGATGTGGCAAAGTTGTTTCCCATGGTGGGGGAGTCTAGTACGAGAGGGCATGACTAGAGGAATAAAGGGCACCCATTCAGAACAGAGATGTGAAGAAATTTTTTTAACCAGAGGGTGGTGAATCTCTTTAGCCAGAGCTGGTTGCCACGGGCGGCAGTGGAGACCAAGTCATTGGGTGTATTTAAGGCAGAGATTGATAGGTATCTGAGTAGCCAGGGCATCAAAGGTTGTGGTGAGAAGGCAGGGGAGTGGGACTAAATGGGAGAATGGATCAGTTCATGATAAAATGGCGGAGCAGACTCCATGGACCGAATGGTCGACTTCTGCTCCTTTGTCTTATGGTCTTATAGTCAACAGTTTTTGGTAAACACATCTCTACCTTCCCCTCTGCCCACTTTCCATCTTCCACAGGGATCGCTCCCTTCGTGAATCCCTTGCCCATTTGTCCATTCCCACTAATCTCCCTCCTGGCACTTATCCCTGCAAGTGGAAGGAGGGATACACCTTCCCATTCACCTCCTCCCTCACCTCCATTCAAGGCCCCAAACTATCCTTCCAGGTGAGGCAAAACTTCACCTAAGAATCTAATGGTGTTGTCTACTGTATCTGGTACTCCTGATGCAGCCTCCTCTACATTGATAAGACCCGACGTAGATTGGGGACCACTTTTTAAAGTACCTTTGCTCCATCTGGAAAAGCAGCATTTCCCAGTGGCCAATCATTTCAATTCCCTATTCCGAATCTGATATGACAGTCCATGGCCTCCTTTATTCCCCCAATCAGACCACTCTCAGGTTGGACGAGCAAAATCTAATTTTCCATCTGGGTAGCCTTCAATCTGATGACATAATCATAGATTTCTCCAATTTCCGCTAATTTTTCCCCTTCCCGATTCCCTCTTCCCTCTTCTTCAATTCCTCTCTCTGGCCCCCTTCTTACCACTTCTCTTCTTCTCACCTGACTATCACCTCTCCCTCCCCTTTCTCCTATGGTCCATTCTCCTCTCCTATCAGATTCCTCCTTCTCCCATCCTTTACCTTTACCACCTATCACCTCAGCGATTCTTACTTCATTCCCCCCACCCTTACCCACATACCTGGATTCACCTGTCACCTTCCAGCTTGTACTCCTTTCCCAACAATGCGCTTCTTCCTCCTTCCTTTCCAGTCCTGATGAAGGGTCTCAGCCTGAAACATTGACTATTTATTCCCCTCCATGGATGCCGCCTGATCTGCTAAATTCCTCCAGCATACTGGGCTTATTTTTGGATAATAGCTATTGTTGCTTGTTCATGAACAAGAGAAAATCTGCAGTTGCTGGAAATCCGAAAAACGCACACAAAATGCTGGAGGAACTCAGCAGACCAGGCAGCATCTATGGAAAAGAGTCTCGCCGAAGGGTCTCCGCCTGAAATATTGACAGTTTACTCTTTTCTATAGATGCTACCTGGTCTGCTGAGTTCTTCCAGCGTTTTGTGTATGTTGCACGTTCACGTATTAGCTTCCCATTAAGTTTAACATTTGCAGTTTAGTCCTTTAACTTTACATTGATATCTCTCAGTTTTGCCATGAGAAGATTGGCCAGCTCACCCGCTCCTGGACTATTACCACTCTTTCTGTAAACAGTTACTGGACCTTCACCCAACTCTAATCATCACATAACACTCAAAGCTTGACATACACTTCAGATAACAGTTCACTCTGTGCATAATATTGTCACTCTTTATGGACATACATTCATCTAACATAGGGATTCCCAACTTTTTTTATGCCATGGACTCCAACCATTAACTAAGGGCTTTGTGGACCCCAGACTGGGAACCCCTGATCTAACAGAAGAGCTTGCTCCCAATGGGCAACAAATACAGCCTGTTGCTGGTGAATAAATAAATAAATTGCAGTCATACCAATAGTTCATGATTGTGGAATCTTACCAGGCTGGATGTTTTCTCTAATGATGGTCACATGATCATCTCGGTCTGGTCTTGTATGTTCATGCCAAAACCCGATCACATGACCCAGTTCATGAACCACGATGCCAAATTTATCACAGTTTTTCCCTATGGATATAGCTTGGGGACCATTACCGCGTCTACCCACGTAAGAACAACACCTATTAAAGATAAATAAATTTAGATTTTAATCACAAAATATTTTCCAGTTCAGATTGCACTCATGAATAGATCAGTTTACCTTTTGAGAAATAAATTTTGACAAAATTATTTGACTGAATTAAGTCAAATGCACAAGATTCACAGAAGAATCTTCTATAAAACCTTTGATAAACAGACTGCACAATTCCTTATAGTGACTGCCTTGATAATCAGATGATATATTAACAGTGATTTCAATCATAAGACCTTCAATATCATTAGTATTTTATATGTGATTGTCAACAGTTACTATCCAAACATATGCAGAGTTTATATGGAGCTCAACTGCACAGGTCTGATCTTCCACTCTGTTCTTCCCCCAATTTGCAGGCGAGAGGTCTACCAAGGGGGGGGGGGGGGGGCGCAGGGTTGGGGTTAGGGAATGGAGAAGAGAGAAATTACCCACTGACTGGAGGGACAGCAAGCAACAAATTTCAGGTTCAAGTTATATTCCATCAATTTGAGTTCGTAATCGAGCTGTCACCGCGAACAGTACTGAACTGGTGCTGTGCTTTGGAGATGTTATCTTTTGAATGAGTTAGAAAATCTGTGCCCTTTCTTGTAAGGGGGTGTTGTGACACCATTCAATGAAAAGCGGGTGATTATAACCCCACCCTGCCACCACCACAACCGAGAGCCTATCTCATTTTTATGGCGAAGTACTAAGCTTGTCTTTTCTCACACAGAATCTTATTAATAGGTGATGGACTTCAGAGTAATATAGACAATGACCTAGGAGTAATAACTCAGAGATGTTCTTTAAACCCCATTTTTCATCTGTACTATGGTTCAGTGTTCTAGGTCCATTGTATTGGGTAATGGCCTGGTGGCAACTTCCAGCATGTGCTGTTTCAATAGGTCATTAAGTTCAAGTTCATTTTTAATTCCATCTGACTGCACGTGTATATATACAACAAAACGAAACAACATTCCTCTGGACCACAATGCACCCACACAACATATATCACAAACAATAGACAATAGACAATAGGTGCAGGAGTAGGCCATTCGGCCCTTTGAGCCGGCACCGCCATTCACTCTGATCATGGCAGATCATCCACTATCAGTATCCAGTTCCTGCCTTATCCCCATAAACTTTGATTCCGCTATCTTTAAGAGCTCTATCCATCTCTTTCTTGAAAGCATCCAGAGACTTGGCCTCCACAGCCTTCTGGGGCAGAGCATTCCACATATCCACCACTCTCTGGGTGAAAAAGTTTTTCCTCAACTCCGTTCTAAATGGCCTACCCCTTATTCTTAAACTGTGGTGTCTGGTTCTGGACTCACCCATCAGCGGGAACATGCTTCCTGCCTCCAGCGTGTCCAATCCCTTAATAATCTTATATGTTTCAATAAGATCCCCTCTCAGCCTTCTAAATTACAGTGAATACAAGCCCAGTCGCTCCAATCTTTCAACATACGACAGTCCCGCCATCCCGGGAATTAACCTTGTGAACCTACTCTACACTCCCTCAACAGCAAGAGTGTCCCTCCTCAAATTTGGAGACCAAAACTGCACATAGTACTCCAGGTGTGGTCTCACCAGGGCTCTGTACAGATGCAGAAGGACCTCTTTGCTCTAATACTTAATTCCCCTTGTTATGAAGGCCAGCATGCCATTAGCTTTCTTCATTGCCTGCTGTACTTGCATGCTTGCTTTCAGTGACTGGTGTACAAGAACACCTAGATCTCGTTGTGCTTCCCCTTTTCCTAACTTGACTCCATTTAGATAATAACCTGCCTTCCCGTTCTTACCACCAAAGTGGATAACCTCACATTTATCCACATTAAACTGCATCTGCCACATCAGCCAACAGCACATAAACCAAAATACTTACTATTTGTTTATTGAGATACAGTGCAGAACAAGCCCTTCCGGACCTTCAAGCCGCACCACCCTGCAATCCCCTGATTTAATCCTAGCCTAATCACAGGGAAATATACAATGGCCAATTGACCTACCAACCAGTATGCCTTTGGACTGTGGGAGGAAACTGGGGCACCTGGAGGAAATCTAAGTGGTCAAAGGGAGAACACATAAACTCCTTACAGGCAGCAGCAGGAGTTGAACCTGGGTCGCTGTGGAGTATTATGCCAACCAGTACACTACTATACCAGGTTATAAGTTAATAAAGTATAATTCAAAATTTGTGTATTAAAGCGCAGCACAAGTGAACAGTAAACAACTCACTGTCCGAGTGACGAGACCTCAGTGGTGGCAGGGTATTCATTAGTCTCACAGCCTGAGGGAAGAAGCTGTTACCCAGTCTGGCAGTCCTAGTCCTGATACTTGTGTATCTCCTTCCTGACGGCAGTGGGTCAAAGAGATTGTGGGATGGGTGGTAGGGATCTGCAACACTGCTTCCAGCCCCTGGTATACAACACTCACGGTAAATGTCACAAACAGGTGGGAGGGAGGATTAAGGGGAATAATGTGAGAAGCAAAGAGGTGATAGGTAGAAAAGTGAAGAGCTAGAGAAGAAGGAATCTTACAGAAGAGGATCATAGACCAGAGTCAGGGGTCACAGCTTTGTGCTGTGCTGGAGTGCAGCCTCAGCCTCCTGCTCCATTTAGTGCCCTTATGGCAGTGTGCATATATACTGCAGGACAGACGCCAGCTGAACCAACTGCTCTGAAATATAAAGAGGAGTTGTGCTTCAGGAATCTGTAATGCCCTCAAGAATATAACAAGTGGGCAATGGTTTTTAGATTTATCCTATTGTTCAGATAGAAAAAATAAACAGCATTTAATTCATGGTTTTCAAGTGTCTGGAATTTCTTTTTATACAATTTAACACAATATTAAAAATAAACGTTAATGCTTCTGAAGTAAGGGACAATTTTTGTATAAAATCACAGAGCCATTGAACACTGGAGTCCCCCAATTTAACTTCAAGGCCCCAATGTTGAGATCACTGGAGTTGTTTGGCAGGCTACAAAGTTACCTCAGTTTCTCCATTCGGACAGGACAGGGATTCAAATCTGGGGTCTGTGAACCCTTTGGGCGTCTGTGGACAGATTCCAGAGGTTCCGTGAACTTGGATGGGGAAAAAATTTACTCTTCATTTTTACTAACCTCGAGCTGAAATGTAGCTTTTCTTTCATTTTTTTAGTTATTTTTATAACTGTATTTCAATACAATTGGTTTACTTTGTCATCCTATGTATTGTACTTCATATATTTAAATACATTAATCTGAGAAGGGGTTCATAGGCTTCACCGGACTGCCAAAGGGGTACATGGCATAAAAACGTTTAAGAACTCCTGGTGCAGGGTTATGTGAATGAAGAACTGTTTTAGCCATGGGTCCAACCTTCATCAGTGAATGGCTGAGCCAGGCCTGCATACACAATGGGTTGCTGCAGCTATTCTGCAACAATCTGTCCATTAAGAAGATAAGCAGAGCAGCAGCAGCAGGAAAGCACTATACTTCGCTTCCCATGGATATGTAATTCCTGGAATCCTCTTTGAAAGGTGAAACACAGTAAACTCCCAATCCTCAAACTGGGACTGTTGCAGTATGTATTGTACAAGCCTAAGAGGAATCATCTATTAACTACAAAACAAATGCGTTAACGGAATTGTCTTAAACCGGTATTAATTAAACAGATGCATTATTGAAGCAAAGACATTGATACAATGCAAGAGAACGTAATGAACGGTAAAATGAATATACAGTGAATGTCCTGCTGAAGGGTTTCAGGCTGAAACATCGACTGTACTTCTTTCCATAGATACTGCCTAGCCTGCGGAGTTCCTCCAGCATTTTGTGTGTGTTGCTCAGATTTCCAGCATCTGCAGATTTTCTCTGTACAGTGAATTTCTGGTTAGTTTGGTCACATCAGGAACAGTACATTTAGGCCCAATTATATAGTAGACAAACTACTATTTAACTGAGTAACAAATTATGTATTTAAATCAAATACAGAACAAATTTGAACACTACCAGAATCAGGTTTAATTTCAACAGCATAAGCAGTGAAATTTGTTAACTTAGCAGCAGCACTACTGTGCAATACATGATAATATAGAAAAAAATAAGTCAATCAATTACAGTAAATATATATATGTAGATTAACATCAAGTTAAAAATAGTGCAAAAACATAAATAATAGAAGTGAAATAGTGTTCACGGGTTCAATGTCCATTTAGAAATCAGGCGACAGAGGAGAAGAAGCTGTTCCTGAACGGCTTTGAGTGGGTGCCTTTAGGCTTCTGTACCTCGTTCCTGATGTTAACAATGAGAAGAGGGTGTGTCCTGGGTAATGGGGGTCCTTAATGATGGACGCTATCTTTCTGAAGTACTGTTCCTTGAAGGTGTCTTGGATACTACAGTGGCTAGTACCCAAGATGTAGATGACAAATTTTACAATTTTCTATAGCTTCTTTCAAACCTGTACGGTAGCCCCATCCCATACCAAACAGTGATACAGCCTGTCAGAATGTTCTCCATAGTACATCTGTAGAAGTTTTCAAGTTTCTTACGTGATAAACCAAATCTCCTCAAACTCCTAATGAAATATAGCTACCATTATGCCTTCTTTATAGCTGCATCAATGTGTTGGGACCAGATTAGATCCTCAGAGATCTTGACACTCAGAAACTTGAAACTGCTCACACTCTCCACTTCTGATTCCTCTATGAGGATTGGTTTGTATTCCCTCGTCCTACCCTTTCTGAAGTCCATAATCAACTCTTTGGTCTTACTGACGTTGAGTGCAAGGCTGTTCCTGTGATACCATTCAACTAGCAGCATACCTCACTCTGGTACACCTTTCCGTCTCCATCTGAGATTTTGTCAAAAAGGGGTCTATCATCAGCAAATTTATAAATGGCATTTGAGCTATGCCTAGCCACATAGTCACGGGTATAAGATAGCAGGGGGTTAAGCACACATCCTTGAGGTGCACCAGTGTTAGTTGTCAGCGAAGAGGAGATATTAATACCAATTTGCACAGGTAGTGGTCTTCGTCTAGGAAGTTGAGGATTCAATTGCAGAGGAAGGTTTAGAAGCCCAGGTTCCGTAGCTTATCGATCAAGACTGTAGGAATGATGGTGTCAAACACTGGCCTAAAGTCAATGAACAGAATCCTGATATAGGTGTTTGTATTGTCCAGGTGATTTAAGGCCATGAAGAGCCATTGAAATTGCATCTGCCATAAAACTATTGTAGTGATAGACAAATTGCAGTGGGTCCAGGTCCTTGCTGAGGCAGGAGTTGATTCTGACCATGACCAACCTCTCAAAGCATTTCATCACTGTAAATGTGAGTGTAACTGTACGATAGTCATTAAGGCAGCTCACACTACTCTTCTTGGGCACTGGTATAATTGTTACCCTTTTGAAGTACGTGGGAACTTCCAACCAGAGCAATGATTCATTGAAAATGTAGTACCAATACTACTACAGTGCAATGAGACTGTATTTAGTTCTCAATAGTTGGTTTGGTGGTTGTCCATCGTGTCTGATGATGCCAGGAAACCTGTACAGGAGAGTTTTTAAAGTGGAAATGCTGTTGCACTGGGGCAGTTCCACTGTCTTGACCTCAGAAGTCTGAGTTCAGTAGTACAAAGATCGCCTCAACTGGGATCCCCCTTGATTGCAGTGATTGACCTTGACTATTTCTCTGCCACGTCTTGTCCTTCACTCTCCAGAGCATTAAAGAACCATCTTCCTGGCCATTGGGTCTCACTGCAGATCTCATCTGCCCAGCCTACAGGAGCTGATTTCATATGCTAGGACAGGCATGTTCCTATCTCACCGGGCTACCTTCACCTGGCACAGCCCGTCTGTCGAAGTAGTGTACCAGGGTCTGCCCACTGGCGCATGCGAACAGCTACTTGGAGCCACAGGTGAGAGCTGAGTGTACGTGTCACGTTCCTGTGATTTACTGTAAATTAGCCAGGGGTGGTCATGGGGACAAGCTCCCACTACCTACTAAGTGCTCCCAATGGCTTGCACCTCAAATAGTCTCTGATAACAAAGCTCCTGGCCTTCAGGAAGACTGGCAGAACCGTATCTACTGGCATGAGGAGGGGCAAAGACGGGTTACTGGTGGTTTAAACCAAGTCGCTTCTGGCCAATGGGGCTTGTCAGCCGTGGTTGGTGGATCATCTAGAAGAAGGAAAGCACTGATTTCAAGCCTCCACTGCTTTGCATCTATACCCACCATGGGGGATATTTCAGGAGTAAACCCCAAGGGAAAAATCCAGAGCTCTAATCCCTAAGGCAGTCCTACATTGTTGACTGGCAGCTCCTGCAATGCTGCTGGTACCAAATCGTATCGATCTCTGCCTTTCCTTTGGGTTCACCAGATGCATGGAGAGGGGGAGATTGCTACATGAGCAACAGCCTGCTCTCCATATCGTACGGCCCTGGTTTGCACTCCGAGACAGCTTAGACACAATATCCATGGTCGACCCTGGCCAACACAGGCTCAAATTAACAAAATCAGAATAGTCACCTAGTGTAGATATCTGCCTTCATACAATTTTTGGTGATCACATCCAAATCTTAATTTTTATTTAACATTAAAGATGATTGTCAATACCTTCAAATCATTTATTGTTCCTAACTTGTCAAAGTAGTGAAATCATTTCATTTTCACTCCTGGCCATTCTGGCATCTCCAAGCCTGAATGCTTGAGCAAAATAGATCGGAATCGTCTTTCTGCTTATTTCTCACCAATTATCAGAGACTGCTTTTTGGAGAAGCACTCACACAATGGACACTATTTGAAACTGTTTGCTCTAAGCATGATGTAGTGTCTAACAACCGTACAAGTCTGATGTTAGTTAGAAAATGTTCGTCAGCTGTCTCCTGTCACAATTAAACAGTATAGTGTCCCCAATATCTAGTAACCTGAGGAAACGAATTGAAGCAGCGGAGATGTGTTTTTTGAGGATGCAAAGAATATCATGGAGGAAATGAATATCTAACAAGGATGTCATGAACAGAGCAAACACAAAAAGAGAAATAATGTATGAGATCATGAAAAGGCAATGTAACTTCATTGGACATGTGATTAGGAAAAAGGAGGTAGAATGCATGGTAATTATGGGAAAGATTGAAGGGAAGAAAGCAAAAGGAAGGCAAAGGTAAATGATGATGGAGACAGCAGCCAGAGAACTGGAAATGAACACCAATAAATTGATACACTTGATCTGAAACAGGAGTGTGTGGGCCATGGCAGTCAAAGCTCAATCTGGGCATGGCACCTGATGATGATGAAGTGTCTCCAAAAAATGAAGGGAATCCTGGCTACTTTCTCAATTAGATTTTATTCTATGTCCCAAATAAGTGTCTAACGCAATTAACTGATGCCCAATTAACCGTAATCAACTGTACATATGTCCTAATTGCATTTACTGTAAAAATTATGAATAAAGTATGTTTGTACATTTTTAGGAAAAGACAAGTATTGAATAAGCATGGCACTGAACTCCGGAGAGTCATCCTACCATTGCAAAGTGGAGCTAAGCACAGTTTAATGATGTCAGAGTGAGTGTGGAATGAGCAAGCGATAAGTGTGAGAGCAGAAAAGGAAAGAGACTGTGTGGGAAAACACCTGTAGTTTCCCAAGGATCTGAATAGAAAACCCAAAAAGGTGCCAGAAATTAATGTATTATGTGAATAAAACAACCACTATTCACTTGAACATGTATATGGCTTCAACTAAAAATCTATTTCGAAATACATGTGATGGAAATGATTTCAAAGTTAGACTCCATCTGTTCAGGGTTAGTCATTATCCTCTATCCAAGCACCTTCCACTTTTGTTTAGAAGTTGCAGCATTATGTATATAGTTTAAAATGGTATACAGTAACATCTGACAAGCACAGTAAACAAAAGGTAAACTTTAGTAGGCATGCTTATATCTGCTAAACGTCAGCCTACAAAGTGACACCCATGTGAACTGTGTGGCTGCAGCCAGCAGCTCCTCTTCAAGTCAACTTGATACTATTTCATACTATCTTGGCAACAGTGTCAGGCAAAGATCAACAAATGGTGGGAAGCAAATAATGGCAGAGAAGGTATTTTAAGATTTGTACTCCGCAAAAAAATGTTCCTTATACAGAAAGAAACAAATGGTTGCAAAGGGATTAGGGCTGAAAAAAAACCCCATGAAGTATGGCTAATTGATGCTTGCTAAACACATTTCATCCACTTATCACAAAGAACCCCTTGTGATCTGTGTCATTCTTTTAAGCAGCTGTGGTCTCACATTACAGAGTGAATATTGAATTTACACCTTAATATATCAGGTCCAATTTGTGAAAATTTTTTAACCATTGACAGAGAAGGGCAAAAAGCAGCTTTGGCTTACCCACATGGCCTATATGTAAAGACAATGTAACTTTCTTCATCTGCTCGTTCAATGAAAGTAACACACGTGTGCTTCTCCCAGTGTCGCATGGCCTGTTTGAACATTGCCCGCTGGCTACCTAGAGGAGTTAAAACACTCAATGAGAAAGTACATCAGACAGTCAAGCTCAGCAGATACTGTCATTGACTTTATTTTCGATTTATCTGAACAGTACTACAACACAATTTTCTACTGCAAGCAAGAACTGAGTTCACAGTTCATAAGGAAACTAGATTCAAGAAATTAAATTCTTCGTATTAACAAAATATTATTGGTCAACTCGGTTGCCTTTGTGTAAATTTGAAAGGCACTCTGCAGAAACACCATCTATTGGTTGGATTTCAAGCTAACGTCTTTTGGCTTTAACATATCAAAATCATGCCTTACTAAACATTTGTGCAGACACAAGGAAGCAAGTTGCTATCCTGCTTCTAAAGGGGAGTAGGCTACATGGCCCCTCCAACCTGCACCACCATTCATGGCTGATCTTTGACCCCCCTATGGCACATGCCACTTGCCTGATTTAAATCCCCATCCCTTGATTCCCCATAAGTGAAAGAAGATGAAACAATGCTGTCGATTAAATCCTGGATAAAGTGATCATTACTATGTAATGGACACATCTTGCTGTATCCTTGAATGTTATTTCATTCCATGTGCTTGGCTAGCAGAGCCATTTGTCATGAGTCAACTTTATTGTCATTTAACTACATACTTGTATAGCAACAAACAAGGCAACGTTTTTCCAGACCAGGCTGTAAAGCACAGTAGCACACCTATAGCACACAATAACTTAGGGAAATAAGAATTAGATCTACAAATCAATTGCACATAGATAGATAAAGTAAAGTGCATATATTAAATTTTGCAGGGTACAGTACAAATTGTCCAATGGTACTTGGAATGCGATGAGGCAGAGAGTTCAGAAGCCCAATGTCTTGAGTGAAGAAGCTGTTTTCCATCCTGACTGCTCTTGTCTTTATGCATCAGAACATACTTCCTGGTGGGAAAATGTCAAACAGGATGATGGATGGACGGATGGAATCCTTGAACATGCAGTGTTCCTGATAGATGGTAGAGCCACCCCTGTGATCCCCTCGGTTGTTCTCACAGTCCTTTGTAGGGACTTCTGGTCCAATGCTCAAGTGCTCCCATAGCAGATGGAGATGCAATTGGTCAGCATGCTGTCGACGTTGCTCCTGTAAAACGCAGCTAAGGCGGGGCAGTGGGGACAGCCTCACTTGCTTCAATCTTCTAGGGATGCAGAGGGGCTGCTTATTGAGGGAGATGATACTGAAGCACCAGGTGAGGTCACCTGTGATGTGCCATCAGTCTATCATGTTAGTTAGTCTGTCCACACAACACAGCCAGATGATTTTCCTATTACTGTCCTGATCCCTTAGGATCGCCAATAAAATCATTCATGAATACACCAACCGCTCTTCCCACACAAATCTTCTGCATGCACGGTGGTTCCACCACTGCTGTGATCCTGCAATCAAACAGACTACTAAAAGCTGTAACTTACATCATGTGTGTTCAGTAGACAGATTATGTTACTTGAAACCAGTCAAAGAAAATAAATTAAATTTTGTTGTGGCCCAATACTGGTGGTTTTTGTTGTGTTACTCATTGAAGTAAATCCGGAAACAATGTGCTTGCCCTCTTTAATTAGAAATTTAAGTCCAGAAGTAACAGAAATAAATGGCCTATGTCCCAAATCCTCCCACAACATACCAACTATAAATAGTGAATGGAGACTCTGGGATTTAAGAGTAAAACCTAGAAATTAGAAAACTAAATGGCAACTTAACAATAGGAAATAGCTGATTCAATGGCCTTGATCATGAACATTTCAATGAGTTTTTGGATCTCAAGTTGACTTTCCATCTATTAAACAGGCCCTAAATTCTTGGAGCAGCTGCCTCATTGAGTCATTGGGAGATAAAGCATGGAAACAGTGAATCCACGCTGAACATCAACCATCCACTTATGGACACAGAACATTACAGTAAAGGCTCTTCAGCCCACCACACTGTGCCAACCTTTCATCCTACTCCAAGATCAATCTAACCTTTCCCTCTCACATTTTCTACCATCTATGTGTCGATCCAAGAGTTTTTGAAATATCCCTGATGCATTTGCTTCTACCACCACCCTAGCAAAGTGTTCCATGCACCCACCACTTTCTGTGTAAAGAACTTCGTTCTGACATCCCCCTTATACTTTCCTCCAATCACCTTAAAATTATGGCCCTTTGTATTAACCAATTCCACACTTGGGGGAGGGGGGGGAATAAAATCTCTGGTTATCCACTCTATCTATGTCTCTGGCACACCTCTATCAGGTCTGCTCTCATTCTCCTTCACTCTAAAGAGAAAAGTCCTAACTCTTTCAACCTATCTTCAAAGACATGAGCTCTAGTTCAGGCAGCATCTTGGTAAATCTCCTCTGCATTATCTCTAAAACTTCTATATCCTTCCTATAATGAGATGACCACAACTGATCACAATATTCCAAACACTGCCTAATCTGAGCTTTATAAAGCTGCAACATTACCTCAGAACTCTGGAACTCAGTCCCCCAACTAATGAAGGTGAACACACCATACACCTTCTCAACCATCCTATTGACATGTAATATACTGCAATTTTCAGAAATCTATGGACGTATTCTTCTAGATCCCTTTGTTCCTTTACACTATTAGGAAAACTGCCATTAATCCTGTATTCTACCTTCAAGTGAATCACTTTACACTTTTCCAGACTGAACTTGATCTGCCAATTCTCCGATTAGCTATGCATCCTGTCAATGTCCACTGCAAGCTTAAACAACAATCTAAACTATCTAAAATTCCACCAACTTTTATGTCATCTGCAAACTTACTAGCCCACCCTTCCACTTCCTCATCCAAGTTATGTATAAAAATCACAAAGAGCAGGGGTCCCAGAACAGATCACTGCAGAACACCACTGGTCACTGACCTCCAGGCAGAATAGGCTCCATCTACTATTAGGCTCTCTGCCTTCTATTGTCAAGCCAATTTTGAAATCGTACAGCGAAATTTCCCTTGAACCATGTGACCTAGCTTTCTGAATGGGAGAACCTTATCAAACACCTTACCAAAATCCATCCACTGCCCTACTTTCATAAATGTGCTTTGTCACATTGTCAAAGAATTCATAGTTATGCTGATTATCCCTAATCAGACTATGCTTCGCCAAAGCTCATAAATCCTGTCTCTAAGAATCCTCTCCAATAATTTGCTCACCACTGAAGTAAGACTTAACTGTCTACAAGTCCCAGTTATCCCTACTCCCTTTCTTGAACAAAGGAATGTTTGCCCCCCTCCAATTGCCTGGTACTTCTCCTGTGGCCAGTGAGGATGCAACAATTATCACCAAAGGTGCAGCTATCTCTCCCTCGCTTCCCATAGTAAACTGGGATTTATCCTATCTGGCCCTGGGGACTTAACCATCTTAATGCTTTTCAAAAGTTTCAGCACATCCTCTTTCTTAATATCAACATGTTCAGTCTGTTTTATGCCATACACACAAATGTCACTGTCCCTCTCGCTAGTCATTTCTGAAGCAAGGTTTTTGTTAAAAACTTCCCTTACCTCCTCATACTCAAGACAAGTTTCTTTAATCCCTGATCAGTCCCATCCTCACTCTAGTTATCTTCCTGTTCTTTGCATACACGTGGAGCACTTTGGGGTTTTCCTCAGTCCTACTCACCAAATCCTTCTCATGCCCCCCTTCTAGTTCTCTTAAATTGATGCTTCAACTTTTTTTTTTGGTTACGTTGTAATGCTCTATAGAGCCCTGTCAGATCCTTTCCTCCTAAATATTAAGTAAGCTTCTTTCTTTTTTTTTAGAAAAAAATTCTTCACACATTCTCCTCAAAACCCCGAATCACAAACAAAACATAATCTGCAGATGCTGGAAATTCAAGCAACACCCACAAAATGCTTGAGGAACTCAGCAGACCAGGCAGAATCTAGGCAAAGAGTACAGTCAACATCTCAGCCCAAAACATCAACTGTATCCTTTTCCTAGATGCTGCCTGGCCTGCTGAGTTCCTGCAGCATTTTGTGTGTGTTGCTCCTCAAAACCCTCCAAATTCTACCACTCAGATGCATACTAGGGATAATTTCCAGTGGCCAATTAAACCTACCCATCTGCACATCTTTGAGATAGGGAAGAAAACTGGAACATCCAGAAGAAATTCTCAATTGCCAAACCCACACAGGTAGCAACCAAGTTCATGAATGAGCTTAGGTCTCTGACAACATGAGGCAGCCACACGACTAGTTTCACTGCTATGCCACCCTGCATACCACACCTTGATAGCTAGGCCACACTGAATTGCTAATATCTAGAAGAGTGCGCCATTCCCTTTTATCGGCATTGCATAGGTTGATGCATAACCAACAATGCCTCATTTTATTTTGGCAGCATCGTTTTGGTCAATGTAATATCATTAGCCAACACGTAAATGCTAACAGCATTATCAGCTTTATCACTATGCAAAAATGGATAAGGAAATTGGACATACTATATACCAAAATGCCATCATTATAATGCACTGAAGGCAGCTATTCTTTTGAGAGGCTATATTAGTACGAAAAGATCCTGGACTTTGTTCTATGTTCAAAGGCCACTGCCCTCCAAAAGGGCAAACCACCCCCCGCAATTACATGGCCTGCCATCAAAGCTAAAGTCAAAATTTAACTCTGTGCACCAAGGTGTAGGTTTACAAACTAGCGGTGCTAATATTACTATTGTGCCACACGGAAAAGCTGATGATTTCAGCAGTAATTGTCTGAATAAAGAATTCAGATGGCTACCTTATGACATTATGAGAAAAGTGTGGCTATTAATTAGAATGTAGCAGAGAGGTCCAGAAAGTTGGTAATTGGATGTCAGTGAGAAAATATTTGGATAAGTTTTGTCCTCTCAGCAGCAGAACAGCTCATTACCCTGCCAAAGGTGCCACTGTTGAGCCTTTCAGATTACAATTGAATTAACTTAATAATAATTCAGTAGGTTCTTCAAATAATGCATTAATGTTTTAAAATAAAGTGAGTAATATACCAAATGGCAATATGGATCTTTCTAGAACATCCTTTCTAGAATATTCTTTAACAGCAATATTTACCCAATCTCAATTTAAAATATGGGAGAGAAAATATAAGATGGTGAGTAGCAATTAAATCAATATCTGGGAGAGCAATGTGTAATGTGACAAAAAGTAATTTAAAAAATTAATTCCAAATAAACATCAGCAACTCTTACCAGTGAAGTTGCCTCCGATAACATATGGTATAACACCTCCGGGCCAAATTCTCTCAGCGCGAGATGTTGCAGCTCTGGGAACCCTTTTCTTTTCACTCTGTCTTAAGATCTCTGAGTTATTCTTTTCCGTGTCGGTTGTATTTTGATCACTGTCTGGAATTAATTGTTTTTTCATCAGTTTTGTTATTATGAATATTCTCCAACCACAATGTAACAAGTGCACAATAATTACGATTTGTTAAATGATTTTTCAGAACCTGGTTGAAATTGGATTGTATGGTGATAAATTTTCAGTTCTACGTCATTCACAGCGATTTAACAAGGAGTAGGTCAAGTTACAGATAATCTCTGGGTGAAAATCGCAGTTATTGCAATACTGGACCAGGTGCATCATGCACCTATAGTTAAAATTCAAAACAGCACATCAGTACCTTTCTCAGCATCATGTTTATATTTAACAATGGTAACTATTGTGCAGCAGAAATTTCAAGCTGCCCAGTATAAATTGGAATTTTCAACTACAAGCAACAAAAAGTAGTTTGTATTTAAACTTCATTTAAAGCATCACTCTGCTGGCATCAAGACAGTTTACAAGGTATTTTAAGAACAATCTGCCTATCTTCTCAAATCCTCAGAGTGTTCTCAAACTATTAGGAAAACTGAAAAACGATCTAGTGCTTTTCTGGCATATATGATGAATAAACTCTACTTGGGCTTTCAGCCAGGTACAGGTATCGATTTTAAATGACCTTTCAATGACAAACTCTGCCATCTTCATCAGGGATGATGCCTGAAGATGCCTAGTCCTGTGGTACATATACCTCCATCATCCATACCTCCTGATTGCCTAGTCCTCAACCAGTATGTTATGCAGATCAAAAGTAACTTGGGACATAGGTTGGTTGGTGTTTACAGGATTCCCTATGAATGCAGAGTACCGTATATCAGCGAGACACGATGCATTGTGTAAACGTGCAATGAGCATAGGAGTTGCATCCGTTTGGGTTATCCTGAGAAAGTGGCAGTAGCAGACCACCGCATTCGCAATGGCCATAAGATTGACCTTGATGGCACTAAACTACTATGCCGTGCCAGTGGCTTTTGGGACCACCTGGTGAAGGAAGCCATTGAAATAAAACTAGAGGAAAAGAATTTTAACAAAGATCAACATCTCATTCTAAGTAAGAATGTCTTCTCAGGGGACTGTTTTGTCTTCCTTTCTCTTCACCATTTACACCTCGGATTTCAACTACTGCACAGAGTCTTGTCACTTTCAGAAGTTTTCGGATGACTTTGCCATAGTTGGATGCATCAGCAAGGGAGAAGAGGTTGAGTACAGGGCTACAAGTAGGAAACTTTGTCACATGGTGTGAGCAGAATTATCTGCAGCTTAATGTGAAAAAGACTAAGGAGCTGGCGGTAGACCTGAGGAGAGCTAAGGTACCGGTGACCACTGTTTCCATCCAGGGGGTCAGTGTGGACATGGTGGAGGATTACAAATACCTGGGGATACAAATTGACAATAAACTGGACTGGTCAAAGAACACTGAGGCTGTCTACAAGAAGGGTCAGAGCCGTCTCTATTTCCTGAGGAGACTGAGGTCCTTTAACAGCTGCCGGACGATGCTGAGGATGTTCTACGAGTCTGTGGTGGCCAGTGCTATCATGTTTGCTGTTGTGTGCTGGGGCAGCAGGCTGAGGGTAGCAGACACCAACAGAATCAACAAACTCATTCGTAAGGCCAGTGATGTTGTGGGGATGGAACTGAACTCTCTGACGGTGGTGTCTGAAAAGAGGATGCTGTCTAAGTTGCATGCCATCTTGGACAATGTCTCCCATCCACTACATAATGTACTGGGTGGGCACAGGAGTACATTCAGCCAGAGACTCATTCCTCCGAGATGCAACACAGAGCGTCATAGGAAGTCATCCCTGCCTCTGGCCATCAAACTTTACAACTTCTTCCTTGGAGGGTCAGACACCCTGAGCCAATAGGCTGGTCCTGGACTTATTTAGTGGCATAATTTACATAATACTATTTAACTATTTATGGTTTTATTACTATTTATTATTTATTGTGCAACTGTAACAAAAACCAATTTCCCCTGGGATCAATAAAGTATGACTATGACTATGAACTGGAATTTGATTGTAAACAAGGTGAGACAGCAGGAACCTGGTTGGTTGAGGACTAACCAATCAGAAGGGACGGACAATGGGCACGGATATATATACACATCACTAGACTAAGCATGCCCTGATTAAGATGGTGGAGTTTGCCGTCAAAATGTCAGTTAAAATTGATACCTGTACCCGGCTGGAAGCTGAGAAGTGCTTATTCATAATAGCAAAAGCTTTTTGCAACAACTACTGAGAACTCATTCATCAGTTGCCTCAATGGTTATATTGTTTACAGCATTTTTTAAAATAGAAATTTCTACTCAAGGGCAGAAAATACAATAATGGATAGATGAAAAAGAAATAGCACACAAGTGAGTTTTCAAAAATAATATCCTCTCAAATTTTCGCAGGGAAAGTGCCAACACATACTCAGCTTTTCAAAGGCTGAGACACATGACCTGCGGGTGAATTGTCATACTTGCTCCTCTCTGTAGACTGTTCTCAAGTGGAGGTTAAGGTCATGATAATCTCAATTTCCTAAAATGTAGGCCAGCAAGAGAAGCAGTAGGTTGAGGATGATTCCAAAGGCAAGCTTCATCAGTAAAAATAAGACCTGGATTATTCTCCTCAGTATCAACCTGTCTTTACTCTCAGAGATTTGGTAATTAAAGGAAGATATCTCCACGAGCATTCAATGTGATCACTGATACTCTTCACACCAGATGGGAACCTGTTCACATTCCCAATCCATGCCGCAGCCCAGGCACCTCAGTGAACCAGGATGAGGCACAATTGCTGCTCATAACACAGTACTGAATTAATCCCTTATCTAACTGTCTTATTGCAATGTGTTTCAATTTCCAGAAGGAAGACACTTCATTTAAAGCATTTTTGAACTCTGTGCACAATCTACTTTTCTTGGACAAGTTCTATTTAGTTAGTGTTAACAATGGTCAAAAAGTTCAAATACTTTGTTCTGTGAAACAAATTGCACTGACAATCCATACTAATCATTGTTGCTAATGCAACTGAATGTTGCGGGTATCTCTATGTGGATCACAGAATTTCACATAGATTTCAGGCAAGGTTTCTTATTTCAAGCCAATGAACTCCACTGTCAATCAGATAAGAGACAATCTTTGCAGAACTCATACTGTGTTTGTTGAAGCCATTGAATCAGTTGACTAGACCATGATACATAATAGAAAATGAGTAAATAAGTTTCCAAGGAAGAAACAATAACCTTTCATTCTACTTGCAACAAATTAAGTTTTCACACTTCCCTGCTCAAGGAAACACTCTAACACCACCTCGCCATCTCTCACAGCTTACAGCCACACAGATATGAACCTCTGAGACGACAGACACTATTGAGTGGATGCGGCATTTACTGTACTTTCCTTAACCTCTATTTGGGACCTTGCCTTCAGTGAGTGCTATTCAAAGTCTTTCAAGAGCACAGCAAGCAAGAAAAATAATTGCAAGGGAAAAATCACTTTTAAGTCAGTGACAGGCTCATTCATCAGCTGACTTACATGTGCCATGCATCGGGAGGTATTCCCTACTAATTAAAAAGCATCCTCCAGTGGCCAGCAGCAATCCTTCGTCTGTTGAGCTGAAATGCATCCTAATGGCATCTTGAGAAGTGAGACATTATCAATGTGTGGCAATGCCAGCAGCTGAAAGCACAGACTCAGCTCCACTTAAGAAACATCTTAGTAACAGTACATGAAAACAGAGTTACATATTACTCAAAGAAAACATCATCGGAAACCCGATATATTTGTCTTTTAGATACATGCAGTACATTTGCTTCCTTTTCAACACCTTGTTGATGGATTTTGATGGCCAGCGGTGCTCCCCATGGCAACTGGAAGGCAGCTCCTTACCCACAATTCTGTGCTTCTGCACACTTCACTAATTGCTTGATATTCTGAGGCACTGGCTTCGTACTCACACTGCACCCAACAAAGTTTCAGCGCACTAAAAAAGTTTCAATCCATTTTTCATCTAATATTTTAAAGTAGCAAATCATTATATTGGCATTATTAAAGAAAAGACAGTTAACTCATACCTGCTCCCAATCTTAGTATCCGATCTATAAGTTGAAAAACTGCTCCCTTCTTTTTAGAAACTCTATGTTCTCCAGACCCACCTTTAAAAATACAAAAGACAGCAACACTTAGGATTGATATAGAACTGAGTACACTAGATCATTTTAATATAATTCAAGAAAGGAGATTATATTCAAGCTCACAGTCTAGATTCATAAGAATATAGTTGTCTACGGAATAAATTTTGAATGAAATGAAAACCTTGTAACAGTGCAACTTAGCTAATAAAAGCTTTTCCTCTGGTTCAACAGATTATAATTTCACAGTGGCACAGGAACTTCAATGTTGACTCTCCAAAGTAGCTCTGAGGAAGTGCTATAGACTTCTTAGAGGAGATGTCAATATTATACGCCTAACAAAAGGCTCTATTGAAGAAGATCAAGGAACTCCAGTCTCCTAGCCAATACTTTTTCCCTTAGTCAACATCAGCTAAAATAATCTGACTGCCCATTCATCTTATTGCTTATAAGTATTTGTATAGAAAGTCAGCTATATTTGTCTGCTCAAAAATATCAGTTACATCAACTACTGAGGAAAAAGTGCTTTGAGATATTTCAATCTGAAAATGCAAGCATTATTTTATTCAGTTTTTTTTCCCACTGTCTTAGCTGCAGAATCAACTGGACACAGAAAGATTTGTGTAAACTGTAGCGAGCTCAATACATCAGAATCAAATTATTGTATTATGATCCAGGAAAGCTATACGTACAAGTGTGATATATTTGTGGGCATCACACCCAAATAAAAATAACTATTTTTTATAATAGAAAGAACAGATTGACATACATGTAGCAAGTTTTACATCTTTCAAACAGTGATATGAAGAAAGTAGATCGTTAAATGGTTATGGCTGTTGTTGTGTAACACAATGTGGCAACCAATTAATTCAGTCAATTAGCTCTGGGAGGAATCTGTGATGATGTTGGTTTTAGGATGAACTTTGAGCAGGACACCAAGACTGTCATGAGCATAATATGCTCCAGCTGGAAAGGTTGATTGGAATATTAACTAACAGCCTTAGAACTTAGAAGATATCTCAATGCCATATTCTCCCATTTGTACATACTTATTTATTGAGGTACAGCACAGAATGGGTCCCTCCGTCCCTTCAAGCCATGCGGCCCACCAAACCCTGATTTAATCCCAGTGTAATCATGGGACAACTTACAATTCCCAATTAACCTACCAACTGGTATATCTTTGGACTGTGGGAGGAAACCGGAGCACCCAGAGGAAACCCACACTGTCACGGGGAGAATGTACAAACCCCTTATAGACAGCGACGGGAATTGAACCTGGGTCGCTGGTACAGTAAGGCATTGTGCTAACCACTATGCTACTGTGCCACCTGGTACAAGTACAGGTTTCCCCCGCCATCCGAAAGTAGAGCGTTCCTGTGAGATGGTTCGTAAGCAGGAATGTCGTAAGGCGAAGAAGCAATTACCATTTATTAATATGGGAAAATTTTGTGAGCGTTCGCAGACCCAAAAATAACCTACCAATTCATGCCAAATAACACATAAAACTTAAAATGACAGTAACATATAGTAAAAGCAGGAATGATATGATGAATACACAGCCTATATAAAGTAGAAATACTTTTCCACAATCATTGCTGCACTGTTCTCTGTAGCGAAAACCTCACGCAAGCGCACTCGGCAGAAAATCTCACGCAAGCGCTGTTGGCAAAAACACGTTGCAAGCGCTCTCCAGTAACCTTTAAGCTATTAAGTTGCCAAATGATACCAAATAACACGTAAAAATACACAGCTTATATAAAGTAGAAATAATGTATGTACAGTGTAGTATCACTTACCGGAATCGGGAAGACAGCTTGCCAAGCACACTGATGATGGTGTGTTAGGCTGAGTCGTTGGAGTTGGGGTGGTGCAGTGGCCCCCACCCTCCGGGCAGCGAACCGAAGCATGCAGGGGTACAGCGGTAGCCGGGAGGCACCCAGCACATCTTTAAGAAAAAAGTCAAAATAAACAAGCTAATTAATTAGGTGCCGCCCGGCACGTAATTAATTAGCATGTTTATTTCCGCTTTTTTTCTTAAAGATGTGCTGGGTGCCTCCCGGCTACCTCTGCATTCTCTGCAAATCGGTATCTGTCCACGGCCTGGGGTTTGGGGTGGTGGGACATTGGGGTGTCATCTCATTGTCGTCTGTTTCCATTAGGGCAGGTAGGTCATCTTCTTCTATCTCTGCCTGCCTCAATGTCGAAGGTCGAGGTTCGTCGTCTGCTGTGGCTGATGTGGAAGGCTTGCTTGACTGCTTAGCCTCGCGCATTTTTAGATCATACAGTTCTTTGTAAGGACTCAAACCATCCTGCAAATATGCCCTAAACTGACGTATCCTTTCAAAATTAAAGTCGTACTTTATCATTACTCATTCGGTTTCAATTGTTATCCTTTCCTCTTCCAATTGCATCAGCTCTTCATCTATCAGTTCTTGGTCACGGGATGCCAAAACCCCTTCAACATCATCTTCGTCAACTTCCACAAGCCAAACTCACTTTGTCCATACTTCGTTCACCACGATTGAAACGCTTGATTATTTCTAGTTTTATGCTAAGTGAACATCCTTTCAAGCTTTTCCGATACCATAGAACTCATCTTGCTAATGGCTGCTCACAGGCACGTGTTCAAGCAATGCTGGCGAGAATGCCATTTCGTGTGCTGCCTTTTATCGCGTGCTGCTTTTTTTCGCGCGCTGCTTTTTTCGTAACAATGAGAACACCTTCTGTTGTCGAAAACAGGGAACTAATGTAGGTCTTTCGTAACAGTGAGGTTTCATAAAGCGAACGTTCGAAAAGCGGGGGACACCTGTATATGAATTTTTATTCTGTGCTGCAATATGGAGTAATTTGCCCAAGAGAATAAGTTTTTGCCTTTTCCATTTGTTGTGTAAATTGTGCAACTGTTATGGAACCTGTTGAAACGTCATTCTTCATCTCCAATTAGTTCACATTGAGTGTAAATAAAAATTAACAGCAATATTTCTACACATAACTCACTGAACACTGCACATGTAATGTAATTTACACAACCTGAACTAAAGAAAAAAACACTTCAAATCAAAATAATTCTCACAATTTTATGGTATTCATTTACTGTCATCAGAATACACTTTAATTCTTTACATTCTACCATTTCTTTTGACAATTGATTACTTTCTTTGTATCATCACTTGATGATACAAATAATAATAATTCATTATTCCAGGTTTTTTTGCCAAAGAATCTGGACTCTGATAGCTGTTAAAGTACTTCACCTGGGAACTATAATAGATCCAATCATCAATGTCCATAAATACCAAGTACAGTGGGTGTACCAGGCTCAGGGCTACTGGGTCCATTGAGATAAAGAAAATTGGAGCTGTCAAACCTGATGTGCTTTTTATCTGTAGGGTTGCACATTGGCTAAAGCACAGAGGAACAGTATAACAATTCATCAATGATACACTAACACACAATTCCAACATCAAAACTTTTAACTCTCTGGAGCCCTGGTTGAGTTATATGATGCATCACTTTTCAACTGGTTAGGTACTGAAAACTTGGAGAGGCTAGAGTCATACAGAGGTACAGCTCACAAGCAGCGCATTCAGGCCATCTAGTCTAGACCATTTAAACTGTCTAATCCCATCACCCTGTACGGGGACCATAGCTCTCCGTAGCTCTCCATACCCCTACCGTCCATGTACCTATATAAACTTCGCGTAAACGTTGAAATCGAGTTTGCGTGAACCACTTGCGCTGGCAGCTCATTCCACACTCTCATGACCCTCTGAGTGAAGAAGTTTCCCTTCATGTTCCCCTTAAACTTCTCACCTTTCACCCTTAACCCAAGCCCTCTGTTATAGTCCCACCCAAACACAGCGGAAAAAGCCTGCTTGTATTTACCTGATCTACATCTCTCATAATTTTGTATAACTCTATCAAATCTCCTCTCAATCTTCTATATTCCAAAGAATACGATCCCAACCTATTCAATCTTTCCTCATAACTCAGGTCCTCCAGACTCAGCAACATCCTTGTAAATTTTCTCTGTACTCTTTCAAACTTGTTTACATCTTTCCTGAAGGTAGATGACCAAAACCGCCCACAATACTCCAAATTAGGCCTCACCAACATCTTACAAAATGCTGGAGGAACTCAGCAGGTCGGGCAGCGTCTGTGCTGTCCTCCAGTATTTTGTGCGTGTTGCTTTGACCCCAACATCTGCAGAATATTTTGTGTTTACCAACATCTTATACAGCTTGAACATATCATCCTATCTTTTACACTCAATATATTGATTTATGAAGGCCAATGTGCCAGACGCCTTCTTTATGACCCTATCTGCCTGTGGTGCCACTTTCAATGTATTATGGACCTATATTCCCAGATCACTTTGCTCTACCACACTCCTCAATGCTCTACCATTCACTGTGCAAGTCCTGTCAAAGTGCAAAACCTCACACTTGTCTGCATTAAATTCCATCTGCACTTCTCAGCCCATTTTTCCAGCTGATGTAAATCCTTCACAGTCCACTACACCCTTAGCAAATCTGCTGATCCAGTTAACCACATTATCATCCAGATCATTGATATAGATGACAAGTAACAATGGGCCCAGAGCCGATCCCTGCGGCACACCACTAGGCACAGGCCTCCAGTCAGAGAGGCAACCACCTACAACCACTCTGGCTTCTCCCACAGAACCAATGTCTTATCCAATTTACTACCTCATCCTAAATGCTGACCGACTGAAATTTCTTGACCACCTTCCCATGCGGGACCTTGTCAAGTGCCTTACTAAAGTTCACGTAGACAACATCCACTGCCTTGCCTTCATCAACTTTCCTGGTAACTTCCTTATAAAACTCGATAAGATTGGTTAGACATGACCTAACACGCACAAAGCCATGATGACAATCCCTAATCAGTCCCTGTCTATCTAAATACTCATATATTCGGTCCCTTACAATATCTTCCAATAACTTCCCCAAACTGAAGGTCAGACTCACCAGTCTATGATTTCCTGGTTTTGGATTATGAGCCTTTTTTAAACAGCAGAACAACATTGGCTGTCCTCCTGTACCTCTCTGGTACCTCTCCTGTCACTAAGGATGATTTTAATATCTCTGCTGGGTCCCCAACAATTTCTGCACTTGCCTCCTGTAGGGTCCAAGGGAACATCTCGTCAGATGTGGAGATTTATCCAAGCTGATTTGCCTCAGAGCAGCAAACACCTCTTCCTCTATAAACTGTCCATGAAATTGATGCCACTTTGCCCCACTTCTATAGACTCTGTATCCGTGTCCCGAGTAAATATAGATGCAAAGAATTTATTTAAGATCTTCCTCATCGGTTTTGGCTCCACACATGGATTCTGGTCTTCGAGAGGACCAATATTGTCCCTAGCAATCCTCTTGCTCTTAACATATCTGTAAGATCCCGTAGGATTCTCCTTTGCCTTGTCTGTTAGAGCAACTTCATGCCTTTTTAGCTTTCCTGACTTCTTTCTTAAGTGTTCTCTTGCATTTCTTGTACTCTATAAGCTCCTCATTTATTCCTGCTTGTTTATACCTGCTATGCACCTCCTTTTTCTTCTTAACCAGTGCCTCACTATCTCTTGAAAACCAAGGCTCCCTATGCTTGTTATCTTTGCCTTTTATTCTGACAGGCATATACAAGCTCTGTACTCTCAAAAATTTTGTTTTTGAATGCCTCCCACTTTCCAAGTACACTTTTGCCAGTAAACAGCCTGTCCCAATCCACATTTGCCAGGTCATATCTGATGCCATCAAAACTGAACTTCCTCTAATTTCGAATCTCCACCCGTGGACCAGACCTATCTTTTTGCACATTTACTTTGAAAGTAATGGCATTGTCGTCACCAGATGTGAAGTGTTCCCATACGCAAACTTCTGAAGTGTCATCTGCCCTGTCTCATTCTCTAACAGCAGATCCAGTATTGCATGCACTCATTTTGGTATGTCTATGTACTGATGAAGAAAACTTTACTGAGCATATTTCACAAACTATCCCATCTAGTCCTTTTTACAGTATGGGATTCCCATTCAATGGAAAATTAAAATCACCTACCATAACAACCTTATGTTTCTTGATCTCTTGACAAATTTGGTCCTCTGAATCCCTAGGACTGTTGTGTGGTCTGTAATGTAGCCCCAATATCATGGTAATAGCTTCCTTATTTCTCTGTTCCACCCATAACACCTCACTAGTCAAGTTCTCCAGTCTGTTCTGATGGAGCACTGCCATGACATTTTCCCTGACTAGTAATGCCACCCCGCCTCCTTTAATCCCTCCCACTCAGTCCAGTCTAAAACAACAGAGCTCCAGAATACTGAGCCATCAGTCCTGCTCCTTTAGCAACTAAGTTTCACTAATGGCTACTAATGTTGATCCATGCCCTGAGCTCATCTGCCGTTCCTACAATACTTCTTGCATTGAAATATACGCAGCTCAGGACACTAGTCACACCATGTTTAACCTTTTGATTCCCAACTTCGTCTGAGGTTTTACCCTCCCTCCTATAAAACTCCTCAGCCACGTGCTAAACTGTATAATCTTCCTAGTTCTGGCCTCACAAGCGCATCGCACAGGTAACAACCCAGCGATCACAACTCTGGAGGAGCTGCCCCTTAACATGGCACCTAACTCCCAGAACACCCCATGCAGAACCTCGTCACTCATCCTACCCATCTCATTCATTCCTACCTGGACCACGATCTCTGACTGTTCATCTTCCCACTTAAGAATGCTGAGGACTCGATCCAAGATGTCCTGGACCCTGGCACCTGGGAGGCAACATATCATCTGGGAATCTCATTCCCACCCATAGAACCTCCTGTCCATTCCCCTAACTAATGAATCCCCTATCACTACAGCATGCCTCTTCTCCCTCTTCCGTTCTAAGTCACAGAGACAGACTCAGTGCCAGAGATCTGAACACTGAACTCCCCACCAACAGTATCCAAATTGGTAAACCTGTTGTTGTGGGGGATGGCCACAGGGGTACTCTGCACTGGCTCCTTAACCCCTTTCCCCTTCCTGACTGTCATCCAGTTTCCAGTGTCCTGCACCTTGGGTGTAACTACCTCTCTATATGCCCCATCTATCACCCCTTCAGCCTCCCAAATGATTCAGAGTTCATCCAGTTCCAGCTCCAACTCCTGAACACTGTTTGTTAGAAACTACAGCTGGAAGCAGTTGCAGACATCAGAGACACAGGAGGTCTCCCTGTCTTCCCTTATCCCACAAGAAGAGCATTCAACCATCGTGCCCCTCATCTCTACTGTCGTAGCTGAGCAGGTATTAAGAAGGAAAGAGAAAAAAACTTCACCTGGAGATTTTCTTTCCATTGCTTTCTCTGACTGAAGCATCTTTTCGCTGATGCCTTGAAGAGCTAAAGCCTCAAGATCACCACTCTGACTCCATCCATCCACTCCGACGATGGTCACTGTGCTTGTCCCTGCCTTCCTTTAATTTGTTCTTGCTAATCAATATCAAACGCAAACTGGTCACTGGACACTGCCGCAATCCACTGCTGCCTTTTTCTACTTGGGCAGTGGACCCGAGTGAAATCCCTAAGAGCAGCTACTTTTGATGGGAGGGATTTCGCGCCTTCTGTGGAGATGCGATGGCCGAGAAACTCGCAACCCAAACTGGCACTTAGTAGGGTTAATAATCAACTCCTGTTGGCTTAAGAGATCAAAAAGTTTGTGAAGATGGGATTTGGATTCATTGGTGACAAGTATGTCATCCAGGCAAAGAGAAAAGGAAATCCAAGTCTTTTAATACAGAGTCCATCAGCCATTGGAAAGTCTAGGCAGCATTTTTCAATCCATCAAAAGGAGCCACTATTATGGATTTCCCACTGCCCCGCACTTTGGTAAATTCTTATCACCGCTTCATTCCACGAGCTGCTCCCCCTGTAAAGTGTGCTTAAAGGAAATACATCTAATCAAGTGCTTGACTGGTCAGCAGAAATGACCCGGGCACTTGGTGAGACCAAATGAGCTTTTTCTAATGTGATTCTACTGGTGCATCCACTCCCCAACATACCCATAGCCATTACTACTGATGCCTCATTCTATGCCGTGGCCGGTTGCCCAACATGGCCAGCTGTTAAGGCCGCACACGTAGGGGTTGAGACCTATGCAGAGGTCCAGGCTTACAGAACAGCTGTCACAGGCTTGCATTTGGCTGATATTAAGCTAGGGTTTCTGCCCTGTGTGATGTTTCAAACGGTCACCATTACCCCATCGTGCCCGCAACCGGAGACAGACTGTTTTTGACTCCTTTCAGAAGGTCTCACAGAAACTGGTTGTCATAAATTTTGTTTGGCACGGCCATTGCTACCTCTTGACGTCCCTAAGCTGCTTGACCTTGTTGGTCCTCTTCCACCCTTCTGCGGTTTCTTGCGCATTCTTACCATGGTGGACTGAATCACCTGGATGGCCAGAGGTCATCGTTCCAGCATCGACAATAACCGCAGATGCGACTTGGGCGTTCATCAGCACCCGGATTGCTCAGTTTTGCACCCCATCTGATAATTCCTCTGACCGTGGTCCCCAATTCATGTCAGACCTCTGGGCTGCGATGGCCCGGAACCTCGGTGTTAGGCGGTTTATCACCTACAGTCCAGTGGCCTATGCAAGCAGTTTCACTGCTCCTTAAAGGCTGTTCTGAGGGCTTCCCTGACCAATGGTTTTTAGCATGATCATATCGCATTGGTCCTTCTGAGGCTCAGAACTGCAGTCATCCGCAGCTGAATTGGTATATGAGCAGATGTTACAAGTGGCAGGTGATTTCATTCCTGGTTGGCCTCTCAACAGTGTTTGAGCCTCCTCGGTAAATTCAGTTCCTTTTCTCCCATTCCTACTCCCATCATGACGTACAGCACTCGGTTATTTTCGTCCGTCAAAACACACACCAATAACCCATTAGGCTCCCTTATGGTGGCCTGTTCCGTATTTTGGAGCAGGGAGAAAAGACTTTTATCCCAGATAAAAGGAGTAAACCTGAACTTATTTTGGTCGATCGCCTTAAATTGACTCTCCAAGACCTGGAGTATTCCACTGTCATGCCTGATCATGAGCATGTCAATCACCTCTGGACGAGCCAGAGACATCTGCGGTTTCTCCACCCATGGAACAAAGGACCTGAGCCAGGCAGCCTTTCCAGGCTCTGGACAGGCTCACAATGCCAGTTTTAGAGAATTCTCGGGGATCTGTGTATGGTAATGTAATTGGGAGAAATGTATGTAATTCACAACCATTGACATTAAGTTGGGGCTTTGCTTTAAGAGGCTGGCCTGATATGATGACATCATTATGTAAGGATTTTTAGCACGTTATTGAGTTTAAGCTTTGGAGTTTAATTAAATGTGTTACGGGTTTCATTAAACATAAAATGCCCTGCTTTGTTTTATTTGCGAAAACCAATAGGGGAAACTTCTTCACTCAGGTGGTAGAACATGTAGAATGAGCAGCCAGAGAGAGAGGCTGAGGCAGGCACATTGAAAGATACTTGGACAGGTACATGAATAGGTAAAACGTGGACATAGGCCAATGGGGCTACCTAGAATGGCATTGTGGTTGGAATGGAGCTGTTAAGCTGAAGGGCCTGTTTCTGTCCATGGATCTCTGATTCTATAAATCACAATGTTATTTCTAAGTGGGTTTGCCAACAATTTTAGTGCTTCATCTTTTACAGAGTAACAATATCATAAGCAGCACTTACAATACAGGCCAAATCGAGGCAACAGAGTCCAGGCCCCAGAGCATACCAAAGCAACAGAATCTGATGTTCAGAGGACGATTTAAGTGCCCGGACGAATCAGAAAGGCCAGGTACAGGCCGAAATGGGGTGGCGAGGACCAGGCCCCAGAGCGTATTGAAGTGACTGAACCCGATGTTTGGATGGTGATTTAGATGCTGGGCCAGACTAAAGAGGTCAGGGTGTCAGGACCTGAGATGAGGGATGGGTCAGTTCAGCTCACTGCTCCAAGACGTTTCCTCAGCTCTGCACTGAAGTAAGGGTCTTTCTTTGTGGACTTCATTAAAGCTATTTGCTTGCATTTATTGTTTGCACGGTTTTTTCTGCACATTGGGTACGAATCTCAAGGTTGTATAATGTATATTATACATGTACTTTGAGCTTTGTAGCCTTCCACATAAGACTTTGCAGTTGGTGGAGTACACTGTCACCAGGTCAGACTGAGAAAACGTTAGCTCAGGGCTTTGTTCACTAGGAGGTTTCATCTGGAAAGTACAATATGTTGCTGTTGTCCATGGGTACATAACATACATTACCTGTGGTGTGCCCCATTCTGTCTAAGATGTATCTTGATAAATCAATTGTCCTGTCAATTTGAAAGAGTTGCAAGTCTTCTTCATCTAATGCAATGTCTCCCCAAAATGCAGCTGAAAAACAGAAACAGCATTGGTTTAGATAAAGGACCAAACTGAAGTAAGCCAGAAAGCAGCACAAAATAAGTACGAAACAACTGAGAGTTAAAATAATTGACCCTGATTAGTGTTTCAAGGAGTGTGAGAGTTTATTTTATTTCACCATTTCAAATAGAAGAGTTCATTAGGACAAGATTCATGGAGAACCAGAGCTGGGCAAAAAAGATGGAGTGGGATTTGGTTTGAAGTTGCTCCACGTTAAAATAGGGGTGGGAGTAAAGTCCTGCAAAGAGGAGGCTCATGTGATGAGGCAGAAACAGAGCTCTAGGGGAAATGGCAGAATGCCAAATGCTGAGCGAAAAGTGTTTTTGACATGGTTTGTGGCGTTGGGAGTAAGTTAATGTGTGGCCAAATGAGTCAAAGACATATTTAAGACAAACTATAAATGTTAATCTAATTATACTCAGGAATCTAATTTGAAAAACCAAACTTGCCTGGTGTCAGTGTATGCCAAGTAGGTTTCAAGTAACAGCAAGTGAACGTTTTTTTAAACACAAGCTTATAACTACTGGGATGGGTAAATCTTTTGAAGTATCGAAATCAACTGCGATCTCCTTTTCAAAAGTATTAATAAAAAGTGTTGGTATGGATGTTGGTGAAGACAGGATCAGCTCATCTTATTCTTTCCCAGGAGGGCTCAGTCATAAGGTATGGGAGCAGAATTAGGCCATTTGGCCCATCTCTGTCTACAGAAATTCCTCATCTCCATTCTAAAAGGAATGCCCCTTTATTTTGAGGCTGTGTTCTCTGGTCTTAGACTTTCCTACTGTAGGAAACATCCTCTCCACATCCATTGTGTCAAGCCCTTTCATCATTCAATAGGTTTCAGTGAAGTCACACCTCATTCTTCTGAATACCAGTGAATACAGGCCTAGAGCTATCAAACACTCTTCATACCCCAAGCCATTCAATCCTAGAATCATCTTCATGAATCTCATTTGAACCCTCTTCTGTTTCAGCACATTCTTTCTAAGGGGTGCAAAACTGCTCACAATACTCCATGTGAGGCATCACCAGTACTTTCTAAGGTCTCAACATTACATCCTTGCTTTTATATTCTAGGCCTCTTGAAATGAATGTTAACATTGCATTTGCCTTCCTCACCATAGACTCAACCTGTAAATTAACCTTTAGGGAATTCTGCACAAGGACTCCAATTCCCTTTGCACCTCAGTTTTTTTTTGTGTTTTCTCTCCATTTAGAAAATAGTCAACCCTTTCATTTCTTCTACCAAAGTGCAGAACCATACACTTCCTGACACTGTATTGCATCTGCCATTTCTTTGTCCGCTCCCCTAGTCTATGCAAGTCCTTCTGTAAACCGCTCTACTTCCTCAAAACTATCTGCCTATCTTCGTATCCTCTGCAAACTTTGCAACAAAGCCATCAATTTCATCATCCAATCATTGACATGTGTGTTAGGCATTCTTCTTCTACAGGACCTTACCATTCCCTTCATCATACATTGCAGATAAACACGTCAAAAAGAATGAAACAAATGTCCCCTTGAATTCTAAATGCAACAATAAATAAATCCCATCACAATGTTCCTGACTGTTCTATGAATATGAGACATTAGCAGAGGAGTAAAGAAATGACACTGAAGTAGTTTGGTAAAAGACATTGGGAACTATGAGTCAAAGTCAAGTTGATTGTCATCTATACAATTATACGTGTGCACAGGTGCAATGAAAAACTTACTTGCAGCAGCATCACAGGCACATAACATCAGATAAACAGCATTCACATAAATTGAACACATTTTACCAGAAAATGCAATTAGAACAAGACAAAAATTAATCTCCATTTTAATGGAAAGTGCTCAGAGCAGTCATAGTGTTGCTAAACTTTAGTAGTGATTAGTATTTTGCCTGTTAGTTCAAGAACCGCAACGTAGAAGTAGCAGTTCTTGAACCTAGTGTTGTGGGACTTCATAGTTTTGTACTTCCTGTCCTTTGGTAGTTGCAATACGATGACATGGCCTGGATGGCTGAGATCTTTAAAAAAGAGAAAGGGTGTCAGAGTGGAGGAAACATTTAAAAATCTAAAATACATATGAAAAATAATGGACTAAATTTCATAACAATAACAGAAATATTGATCAAGAATGATGCAGAGATTAGAGTCTGTTGTCCTGAATACCGAAGTTTTCATTTTTTGTAAAAATTATAGTTAATTTTTTATAAAATTTCGTTAATTTTACAGTGTGGAGAATAACAAGAAATGTGGCATTCTGACAAATTTGCCCTTCTATATTAAAAGGTCTTTCTAGATGACCAGCAGCGTGACTGCTTTCATGTGATGGTCTTCTACAGAGATCAAAGGGATATTCATCTTCTGATAAAACTCAGAATAATCACAAATAAAAAAGATGACACTGAAGTAATTTAAACTGAAGCAACCATCTTTTCTCTGATATTCTGTTTGATATCTTTCTTTCAAAATTTAATAGCTGGCAGAAATGCAACTGGAAGAATTATAGCAACCCTAGTTCTCTGTACGAGAAAATCTGGTGAGATTTGCTCATAATTTTTAATCTCTTGGCCAATCAAAAGCAAGAGATAATTTATATCGACCCTGCTGATCTGATGTTTTGGTTCATTACCATTTCCTAAAGAGGTCCGATTCAATTCATCAACAGTGAAAGAACTGGGCATGGGGCATGTTTATAAGGGAACTTTGAAAATGAGCCTCAGCAAAGTTGTTGGGAATGACTTTGAATGGAATTGGAGTTGGGATGGGATTATTATTGTTACGTGTACCCAAATACAGAGAAAGATCATCTTGCATACTGTTCATGCAGAGCAAATCAATCACATAGTGCATTGAGTAGAACAAGGTAAAATAATAACAATGAAGAATAAAATGCAACAGCTACAGAGAAAGTGTATTGCAGATCAAAAAAGTACAAAATCATAATGAAGTAGGTTGTAAGCTCAAGAGTCCATTTTATCGTACCAGAGAATTTAATAGTCTAACAACAGCAGGGTACAAGGTGTCCTCTAGCCTGATGGTATGTGTTTTTGGGTTTTTGTATATTCTCAAATGGAAGAGGGGAAAAGAGAGAATGCCCGGGCTGGGTAGGGTCTTCGACAGGGGCCTTTGCTGTATAGTATAGTTGGAATCCACAGAGGAAAGGTGGTTTTCTGTAATGTGCTAACCTGTGTCCATAACTTTCTGCAGCTTTTGTTTTGCAGTCATGTGCAAAGCAGTTGCCATACCAAGCTGTTGTGCATCTAGATAGGATACATTCTATGGTGGAATGGTAAAAATTGGTAAGGCTCAATGGTGACATTAGCCTCCTGAAGTAGTAGTAGAGGTGTTAGTTAGCTTTCTTGGCTGTGCCATCTATGTGGTTGGAGCAGGATTTGGCAATGTTCATTCCTACGAACTTGTAACTCTCAATCTTTGCATCCCCGATGTTGAGCAACATGCACACTGCCAGCTTCCTAAATTCAATGGCCAGCTTTGTTGACATTAGGAGAAAAAGTTGTTGTCATGACACCATGTTCCCAAGCTCTCTGTGCTCCAAATCATTGGTATTTGAGATACAGCCCATTAGCTGCAAACTCGTAGGTGGAGTTAGAGCAGAACAATATATCACAGCCCAATCTAAAGATCATGGGGGGAGGGGAAGAGGGGGTACAATGGCACAGCAAGTGAAGTTGTTGCACCAGAGTGCCAGAAACCCTGGTTCAATGCTGACCTGGAGGGCTGCCAGAGTGGAGCCTATGCATTCACTCTGTTACCGTATGCCGTTCCTGTGGTTGCTGCAATTTCCTTCCACATCCCAAAGATGTGCAAATTAGCAGGTTAATTGGCCAGTGTAAATTGTCTCCAGTGTATAGATATGTGTGGAATCTGGGTGGGGGTGAACTTGATGAGAATGTGGGAATAATAAACTATGAGAATAATGTAGGATTCATATAGAATGGATGATGTGGACTCAATGGGCCAAAGTGATTGCTTCTGTGTGAAATTTCTATACAACTCCATAGTTGCAAAATGGCAGAGGAGAAAGGAAAAAGATCTAGATCTAAAACAATACTCATGCCCTTTCCATCCGTGAAAAGCTTTGCAGGACATAGTCTGGACTTTTCTGCCTTCTCAAGTTTCATACGCGACTTATCCTCTATTGTTATTGGCAACAGTGACAGTGATGCAGCCAAACTTGCATTGGCTCTGACTTCAAAAAGAGTCACTTCACCATAAAGACTGTAAAGCCCTCAGGAATTGACTGGGCAGATTCATCAATTAGGCAATCAAGTACTGAAGACATCTGGGTTCTATTCAACATTTGTTCTGACAGAGGACCATTGGCCTGTAATATTAACTCTGCTTCTCTTTTCAAAAGTGCCTCCTGACCTGCTGAGCATTTCCAGAATGTTCTGTGTTTTAGTTTAGAATTCCAGTATCTGCAACCTTTTTGACTTTCATTTACATCTGCATCTGTTTTCATCACCATCCCTACCTGAGCTTCTTGCTCTAAAATGGAACAGTCTAGCCAAATATAGTAAAGTCTTAGTGTTGTGGCCACATAGTACTGAAAAAATTATTAGTGTTAACCAAAAAAAAATCAGTGTGATATTTTAATTTAAATTTATATGTTATAAATACCACTATTAAAGGCAACAGCAAAATTGAAGGAACATTTCTATCAAATGTCATGGTCTGAGAGGCACAGATGATGACGTGTAAAAACTTGAACTGTTGTCAATAGATTTTGACACATCGTTTATATTTTTAGAAAGAACCTATTTCCTAAGGGAATTATTGCTGAAGAATTGAATATTTTTAATAATCTTGAATTGACAAATGGATCCTTGCACAAAGGCAAAGGATGTTTTCAATGGATCTTGGCGATTATTATAAGTGAAGCTCATCATGACAGAGAAGTATGGAAAAATTACAACACTGAAAAAATTCCTTCTCAATTTTAGCCTTTCTCCATGCTGGAAATAACATAATAATTCTTACTAACACATTGAATTAGTGCTTGTAGCCAAACAGAGGATGATATTTTGGGCACTGCATAAAAAGTCAGACAATCATATCATTTTATTATCTGCAGTTTTCATAAATAGTGAGGCAGACTTTTTTCATTCTTGCTAGGATACAGCTAGTAACAGTCCCACCATACTCCAACCCTTTTATGGTGGAATGTATATCCATAACAATCTTCAGCAAAGTTTACAAGAATTCTACCCAATTAGTTTTCCAAATTGCAACTCAGATTAATCAAAAGATCATAGAAAGTGTACACCTTGTCAAATCATGAACTTAACAAAAAAAAGCCACAAATTCTTCTGGAGCTATAATTAACAATTATAATTTACACTGTCAATTGTCGAGTAACAATTACTTTATTAGTTGTTGTAGCTGTTGGAATTGATTCTCATATCAGTATATTAAAATGAAACTAAGCTTCATCTCCATGCTTCGAAAGTGCACCTTTATGTGAAATATAGTAGCTGCTACCCACAATAGGAGAGGACCATCTCAAATACTAGTTGTTCACATAAAATTATTGGTCTCTTTGCACCGGTTTCATTATAACCTAAAAAACTGGATAATTGCTATAACTAGGTGGTAAGAAGCAAGAGTCAAATTGATTAAAAGGCCTTTCATCTTTGTAGAAGCCATATATCTATCTTCTGTCTCTCTGTATTGTATTTAGTGTTGTGTGCTTATATGCATAATCTGTCACGTGGGTTGGGATGTGGTAGAAGCAAACGAGTAGAGTTATGTATTCACGCTTTGTTAGTCTAGTTTCACTTAGCAGAGAAGGAGTGAGTCACAGGTAATGATAGTTTTTGCTGACCACTCATTACACCAATATCACTATTGGACCACTTAGTTATGCTGATTTGAATGCTAAGATTACTATATCGTTAATTTAGTTTCATTAGATCAGTTGTCTTTGCTGGTTTCATAATAGAAGATCGAACATACTTTTCTGATTTGGAAATTTGTTACTTGGAAGCGTGGCATACAGTGTCAAGTACCCTGGCTCAGTCTCTCAGCGGTTTTGGTTTGTCTTCAAGTAACCGCTACATTCTCAACCCACTGTCAGCATGCTAAACTATCACTCAAATATAGAAAGTTGCTGGAAATGTCAATATCATCTATGGAAAGGAAAAAAACAGAAGTCACATTTTAGGTGAAAGCCTTTTATTGAACTGTTCTGGTGAAAAGTCAAAATGTCAACTGTTCTTTTTTCAGCAGAATCTGTCTATTTTGCTGAGAGCTTCTAGTATTTTGTTCCTACTTATCAATTCCAGCATCCACATTTTTTATGATTATTGAATTACACCTAGTTTACCCAAAGTGTCCAGAATGTGCTTGGGCTTAACAAATTCTCACATTAGCACATTAATAATACATTATTAGTAACTTCTGGTCAGCTGTTGTGTCAGAGAGATTCCAGGTACCAATTTACATTTTCCCATTTATTTCAATTACATTGAAACCATATCAGTGAGTTGTACACATTTTACTCTGATGCACCAGCTCTGGGAAAGATAACTCATGCTACTACTATGCTTGTAATTGGCAAGAAGTCTGATTTTATCATGCTGGTGAATTTGGGTGTGCTTGGACCTGCTCCTGCCATACCTCGCTATACTCCCTAGTGTACTAGGATTGGCCCTTCATTTGATTATGAGGGCTCCATCCAAGCACAATGTTACTTTCTCTGCTTTCTCTTCACTGTGAGCCAATGCAACTAAATCAATTAGCTCTTACATTCAAAACCCACTGGGGCTTGTTATGTAGTTTAGCAATAGATTACACTGCTTTTCTTTTTTTCTGGTGCAATATTCAAGTATAACATCAGATATGCTGATGACATCATACTAATAGTTGACTCAGGAACAAAACTTAAAGAAGTACTCACTATAGTAGCAGCAGAAAGTAATTGCAGAGGCCTCTCAATCAACACCAAGATGACAGAAAGCATGGTCATCTCCAGAAAGACAAACATCCCACAATGTGTGATCAAGATCGGAAATACAAACATCAAACAAGTCAACAAATTCAGATATCTTGGCAGCCTAATAACAAGTGATACAGGTGCGACACAGGTATCCAATACAGAATAGCAATGGCGAAAGAAGCTTTCCAAAAAATGAAGACCATATTAACAGACAGAAAGATGAGCACGTACACTAAAAACAGAATACTGCAGTGCTACATTTATTCTATCCTGATTTATGGAAGTGAATGCTGGACCATTTCCCCAGTAATGGAAGAGAGACTAGAAGCAGCTGAATTATGGTTCTACAGGAGAATGTTAAGAATATCATGGACCACACACAGATCAAATGAAGAAGTTTTCAAAAGAGCCCAAGCAGTTAGATCACTCATACCAACAATAAGAGAAAGACAACTCAGATTCCTAGGACACATCATGCGGAAAGATGAACTAGAAAAGCTCATACTCTCTGGAAAGATTGAGGGGAGCAAACCTAGAGGGAGACCTCGGCTTATGTACATCAAAGGCCTAGCCAGGTGGCTACACATTGAGGAAATGGAAGTCATCCAAAGAACGAGGGATAGATCTATATGGAAAACTATGGTCACCAATGTCTGCATCAGATATGGTACCTAGACAGACAGACCATATTCAAGTGGAAAATTTAGGTGACTGTGCTTATAACCACAAAAACAGTAGACAATGAAATAGCTTTTTTTTACTTAGTTTTTGTTTTCAGTTTAAAAGTTTCCTATGTCAACTGTAGTACGGTGGATATGTAACAGATTTCTTATTTACCTTCTGCATGTTTAAGCATATTCAGGTTTTTTAGGTTGTTAGTGATTACAATGCAGATAGGAAACTATTTTTAGAAATGCTAGCCTGTGCCACCCTCAGTTAGTATTTACTAGTGTCTCCTACCAGGAGGAGTACATGTGTTCAGGAATAAATCCAGCCGTTATTTCCCCCACAATCAAATAATCAATCAAAGATCGCAATCTAGTCCAGTGAGAAATAATAACTCTTTTGGCCAGATGCAAACTGGCTGTCAGCACTTAGGTTAGTAACTGTGGTTTCCTGTAATTATTTGCATGCAACCTTAGTTGCTCCTTTGCCAATTTATGTGCATATTTAAACTATGTTCTGAACGTATGCTTGCAATTTCTCATTTTCCTTACTTTTTCTTTTTTTAAACCTCTCCTGCTCCCTGTACGCATGCATTCACTTCTCAACTCCTGGTTATACTGTCCAACAAACGTTCCCCCCTAATTTTTCTTACAACTGCATGGACCAACATTGCTCTAAGCATTTCAGTTACACCTGCACAGCTTAGAGGGAACTATGCCCAAAAGAACTCCCTAAATTTCCGTACTCCTCAACTAACTATTACAGGCTTCCCTCAATGATCAGCTAGTCCTTTGTAGTTCTCAGCATCTTCCAAAGTGCCGGTGAGAATACTTACTGATACCAACATACTGAGCAGCATCTCCAAATACCTCTTGCAGTTCTCTGGCCGACCTTCATAACCGTTGCATTTGTGAAGATTTCACTTTGCCAATCATATCCCTATTAAATTAATGGCTTCCACTACTAACCCTCTGAGCCCTAAGTAGATAAATAGTTGTCAGGACAGTCACATCTCCAACCTGAATCCCCATTCATATGTTTAACCAGACATTTCAACCAGAAATAAGCAAATTTCTACAGATGAACCATGGAGAGCATTCTAACTGGCTGCATCACTCTGGTATGGGGTTAGTGGGGGACGGGGGCTGCTGGCTACTGCACAGCATTGAAGTAGCTGCAGAGAGTTGTAAAATTAGTCAGCTCCATCATGAACACGAGCGTCTGAAGTATCCAGGACATTTTCAAGGAGCGATGATTCAGGAAGGCAGCATCTGTCATTAAGGATCACCATCACCCAGGTTATCACCTCTTCTCATGGCTACCATCATGAAGGAGCTACAGGAGCCTGAAGACACATACTCAATGATTCAGGAACAACTTCTTCCCCTCTGCCAAACGATTCCTGAAGGTACAATGAACCTATTGACACTACCACACTACCTTTTTTTTAAATTTCTATTTTGCTCTACTTATTTAACTACATTTTATTATTATATATATACATACACTTATTAACATTCAGTTTTTTTCTTTTCTATTATTATGTATTGCATTGTACTGCTACCACAGTGTCAACAGATTTCACAATACATGCCGGTGATATTAAACTTGATTCTGATTCAAATAAATGAATATCATGAGATTTGTTGTTTTGTGGCAGCAGTGCATTGGAATGCATTAAAAATTGCTACAATATGCAATAAAAATATGGAAACAAAAATTAAATAAATACTGCAAAAGGGAACGAAATAGTGAGGTAATGTTCAAGAGCTGACGGATCACTCAGAAATCTGAAAGCAGAGTGAAGAAGCTGCTCCTACTCTGAGTGTGAATCTCCAGGATCATGTTAGGGTCATGTGATTGGTGAAATTGTACAGAATTCACAAGCACCAACATTGAGTTAGGGTTCACTTTAAGAGGCAGGTCTAATGTGATTATGTAACTATGTAAAATACTTTTATGTAAATTACTTTTATGTAAAGGACATGGCAGACCAATTGAATAACTACTTTGGTTCTGTCTTCATTAAGGAGGACATAAATAATCATCCAGAAATAGTAGGGGACAGAGGGTCTAGTGAGATGGAGGAACTGAGGGAAATACATGTTAGTAGGGAAGTGGTGTTAGGTAAATTGAAGGGATTAAAGGCAGATAAATCCCCAGGGCCAGATGGTCTGCATCCCAGAGTGCTTAAGGAAGTAGCCCAAGAAATAGTGGATGCATTAGTCATAATTCTTCAAAACTCTTTAGATTCTGGACTAGTTCCTGAGGATTGGAGGCTGGCTAATGTAACCCCGCTTTTTAAAAAAGGAGGGAGAGAGAAACCGGGGAATTATAGACCGGTTAGCCTAACATCGGTGGCAGGGAAAATGCTAGAGTCAGTTATCAAAGATGGGATAACAGCACATTTGGAAAGCGGTAAAATCATCAGACAAAGTCAGCATGGATTTGTGAAAAGAAAATCATGTCTGACGAATCTCATAGAATTTTTTGAGGATGTAACTAGTCGAGTGGATAGGGGATAACCAGTGGATGTGGTATATTTGGATTTTCAAAAGACTTTTGACAAGGTCCCACACAGGAGATTAGTGTGCAAACTTAAAGCACACGGTATTGGGGGTATGGTATTGATGTGGATAGAGAATTGGTTGGCAGACAGGAAGCAAAGAGTGGGAATAAACGGGACCTTTTCAGAATGGCAGGCAGTGACTAGTGGGGTACCGCAAAGCTCAGTGCTGGGACCCCAGTTGTTTACAATATAGATTAATGACTTAGATGAGGGAATTAAATGCAGCATCTCCAAGTTTGCGGATGACATGAAGCTGGGCGGCAGTGATAGCTGTGAGGAGGATGCTAAGAGGATGCAGGGTGACTTGGATAGGTTAGGTGAGTGGGCAAATTCATGGCAGATGCAATTTAATGTGGATAAATGTGAGGTTATCCACTTTGGTGGCAAAAACAGGAAAACAGATTATTATCTGAATCGTGGCCGATTAGGGAAAGGGGAGGTGCAATGAGACCTGGGTGTCATTATACACCAGTCATTGAAAGTGGGCATGCAGGTACAGCAGGTGGTGAAAAAGGCAAATGGTATGCTGGCATTCATAGCAAGAGGATTCGAGTACAGGAGCAGAGAGGTACTACTGCAGTTGTACAAGGCCTTGGTGAGACCACACCTGGAGTATTGTGTACAGTTTTGGTCCCCTAATCTGAGGAAAGACATTCTTGCCATAGAAGGAGTACAAAGAAGGTTCACCAGATTGATTCCTGGGTTGGCAAGACTTTCATATGATGAAAGACTGGATGAACTGGGCTTGTACTCGTTGGAATTTAGAAGATTGAGGGAGGATCTTATTGAAACGTATAAAATCCTAAAGGGATTGGACAGGCTAGATGCAGGAAGATTGTTCCCGATGTTGGGGAAGTCCAGAACGAGGGGTCACAGTTTGAGGATAAAGGGGAAGCCTTTTAGGGCTGAGATGAGGAAAACTTCTTCACACAGAGAGTGGTGAGTCTGTGGAATTCTCTGCCACAGGAAACAGTTGAGGCCAGTTCATTGGCTATATTTAAGAGGGAGTTAGATATGGCCCTTGTGGCTAAAGGGATCAGGAGGTGTGGAGAGAAAGCAGGTACAGGATGATCAGCCATGTTTATACTGAACGGCGGTGCAAGCTCGAAGGGCCAAATGGCCTACTCCTTCACCTATTTTCTACGTTTCTATGTTTCTACCGTACTTTGCTTTTGGAGTTTAATCAGTTATTACAATTTTTTTCTTAAACATAAAATGCTTCTGTCATTTTACTTGCAAAAGCCAACATGGGTGACTCTGATGCTCTACGACGATTCGAGGGTTATTGAATATGTTGGTCAACATAGTTGTTTTGAAATTGCCAGAGTTTTGGGAGCAAAATGTCATTGCTTCATTTGTACAAGCTAAGGCCCAATTCACGCTGCGAGAAATCACCACGGGTCACACCAATTCCTACTACGTGGTAGCATCACTCAGAAACTCTATGGCTGCAAGAGTGGTGAGTCTACTAGAACACTTACCTGAACACAATATATACATATCACTGAAATCTCACCTATTACAGACTTTTGGACATTCGGAGTCTGAGTGCGCTGAACAGTTGCTCTCTAGCAATGTTAGGATTGTGGAGATTATCGATCATATTCTGTTTCTCCTGGGAAATCACCATCCTTGATTTATCTTTTAAAAACTCTTCATGCAGCAAATGCCTGATCAAGTTTGCATAGCCCTCGCTATGGCACCTATTATGAATTATAAAGAGCTTGCTAAAATGGCTGATAGTCTGATAGTCTACACCCAGCCAGGCAGTGATGCATCATTCCTTCTCCTTTCTTTACCTCAGTTAACCAGATCAGCAACGCCCTCAAAACAAGGGCGCCCATGGCTGTGAAAGAGACAATGCTGGGCCTGAGCTTTCACTATGCGCGCTTTGGTACAAAAGCTAAGTGTCGATCGCCTTGCAGCTTCGACAGTGCCAGTACATTGGGACATTAAGGGTCCGGGAACCCTGTAGGCTCCACCTGCTGGGGATCTCTACTGTTCATTACGGACACCCTTTCGGGACGATGCTTCCCGTGTGCCACGGGTGCTCAAGTGCATGTGCTGCCAGCATAGTCTATTGATGAGAATGCAAAGAGTGACAAAACCTGGCTGGAGGCCACCAATAGCAGCAGAATCCACACTTAAGGGACAAGACAGGTGATGCTCTGTTTCAGTGGGCGATGTTACACATGGGGCTTAATCCTGGATAAATCAGCTAGACCTCTCCTGTGTGCCCAAGGACTGCAGGCTTGTGAATGTCAAGTACTTTGGGACGTTATGCTGCTCTCCAATTTCCGCATGACGACTCTGTGAAGTGCATGCACCACCATGCGAGTTTACTCGACTGCTGGGTGAATTCCCAAACTTCACCAAGTCCACATTCTCCACTATAATCACAAAATATGAGGTCGAGCACCACATTACCACAGCTGACCCGCCAGTCCATGCCCATGCACATAGACTGGACCCTGAAAATCTGGCAACCGCAAAGGCAGAGTTTGCCGACATTAAAAGACATGGCAGTGTATGCCAGTCGAATAGCCCCTGGGCTTTGCCCCTTCATACGGTCCCCAACTCCAATGCTGGTTGCTGCCCATGTGCCGATTACCAACGCCTTAACAAGGCCACCACCCCCAATTGTTACCTGGTTTCATACTTCAAAGACTTTTCATCACATTTAGCCGGAAAGTTACTCTTTTCCAAAGTCAGCTTAGTTAGGGACTACCATCAGGTGCCTGTGTGCTCCAAGAACATTCACAAAGCAGCTATGATAACCCCACTTAGACCGAGTTTCTGTGCACGCCTTTTGGGCTGAATAACGCGGCACAGACTCTCCAATGGCTGATGGACTCCGTATTAAAAGAGTTAGATTTTTTTTTGTTTACCTGGATGACACACTTGTTACCAGTGCATCCAAATCCAAACACTTATCTCATCTCCACACACTTTTCAAGTGCTTAAGCCAACATGGGCTGATTATTAACCCTGCTAAATGCCAGTTCAGGCTGTCAACTTTCTTGGCCATCGCATTTCTGCAGAAGAGAGAGCCCCTCCAATCAAAAATAGCCGTTATTTTGGATTTTCCCACTGCCCTGCACTGCACTACTAAAACACTACAGTTTTTAAGGTATGGTGAATTTCTATCACCGCTTCATTCCACAAGCTGCTGAACTTATGCTCCCCCCCTGTATAGTGTGTTTAAAGGCCATACCCCTAATCAAATGCTTCACTGGTCAGCAGACATAACCAGGGCATTTGATGGTACCAAATGAGCTCTTTCTAATACAACCCTACTGGCGCACCCGCACCCCAGCTCACTCATAGCCATTACTACAGGCCTTTCAGTCTGTGCTCTGGGTGCTGTGCACAAACAATTGGTTGGAGGCTTGTGGCAGCCTTTCGCCTTCTTCCGCTCTGTCTCCCCTGAAAGGAAGTACAACACGCTTTACCATGAACTTCACTGTCTATCTGGCTGCTAGCCATTATCGTTTTCTTCTAGAAAGTCGCCATTTCACAGAGTTTGTTGACCACAAACTCTCCCTGTATGTGATGGCTAAAATATCAGACCCTAGGTCAGTTCTGATGAAGGGTCTTGGCCCTTCATCTCTGGAAATGAACAAACAGTTGACATTTCACACGAAGACCCTGCTTCAGGATTGAAAAGGAAGGAGGAAGACACTGAAATAAAAAGGTAGAGAGGGGGGACAAGCTAGAAGGTGATTAAGTGAAGCCAGGTCGGGTGGGAAAGGTAAAGGGCTGCAGAGGAAGGAATCTGATAAGAGAGGAGACTGGACCATGGGAGAAAGGGAAGAAGGAGGGGCAGCAGGGGGAGGTGATGGGCAGGTGAGGGGAAAAGGTCAGAGTTGGAGGGCAGCAGAGATCACAGAGTGGGGTAGTGAGAGAGGGTCTCACTGAATTCCTGTCTAAAAGCAGATTTAAACTTGTTCAGGGTAGGGATCCCTCAAACAGGCTTAAACTCATGAGTGTCTGCTGCCAAAATCTGAGTCCAAATTCACATTCAACCATCCATCAGCCTCAGCTCACAGAACTTTGTTGGTTCCTGGCTGCATTTTAAAATTCTCATTTTTGTTTTCAAATTCACCTTTAAGTTACTTGAGATGTTTGTGTCCCCAGTGTTAAGTAATCCACCATTGGCAGCTGTGTCTTAGTTGTATAGCCTGGCATTCTTTTTCCAAATCTTCCCACGTATCAATCTTCCTTTGTGCTTGTAAGAAATATTTTAAAATTTTACTCTTATTACCAAGCTTTTGCTTGCTTTCCCTCTATCACTCCTGTGACTCAGTAACAGATTTTGATTGATTATGCAAACATGAAACACCTTGTGATGTCAGAACCGTTTAAAATGCTGAATGAACGTAAATCTTATTGCTGATGTACAAAGTACATTCTAAGACACTGGCCGTGTAGTGTCTGTGGATAGGGCTAATCTGGGCAAATTAAATGATGAAGTAAGAGAAAACATGAAAATTACAAATAAAACACATGAAGTGTACTCTAATTTGAAATTGAAATTCAGTTTTTTTGTAATAGTTCAGAACTAATATCAGAGTCTAACAAAATAATGCACTCCGGTTCAGCCTCAATTTTTGTTTGCATTAATGTTCTCATATCTGTCTTCTAAACTGGAAAAATTTGCCTCCTCCCTAAATGCCAGTGGTATTAAGTGGGGGGGAGGAGGTGGGGGTGACAGAAAGGGATCATAAATCAGAACTAGAGCTAGGAAACAACAAGCAGGAAACAATGTCATTAAGTCCTAATCAGTTGTGATAATGTAGATTATAAAATTAATTAGGAAATTAGTGAGGCATGTAAACAGGGGTACTGCCGGCATCGTACGTGATTTTAAAATACATATTAACTGGGCAAACAAATTTGCAATAATAGTGTGGAAAGCAAATTTATGAAGAGTGCAAGACATACAAGTTAATAAATTGAGGATTCACTGAGGAAATACTTTCACATCCATTATTATGCAAAGGGAAAGATTAAGTAATAATTTGGGAATTAAGAAATTTTCAGTGAAGAATGACCATGATGTGATTAAAAGAGATATGGTTCAATCTGAAATTCAAGCCTTATATCCGAATATAGCAAACAATAAAGATACAATACGAGTTGGAAGTTGTCAAAGTTCACAGAAAATTTTATTCTCAAAGTACCTACAGTATATGTCACCACATACAATTCCGAGGTTCATTTTCCTGCAGGCTGCAGAATAGTAACAATAACAGGATCAATGTAATATCAACTAGAGTGCAGAAGGCAATAAACTGTGCAAATGCAAATATAAATAAACAGCAGTAAATAACAAGATAAAGAGTCCTTAAAGTGAGATCATTGGTTGTGGGAACATCTCAATGGAAGGCAAGTGAGTGTAGTTATCCCCTTTTGATCAAGAGCCTTAAGGTTGTGGGGTAGTATGATAGATTGGGAAATGAAAGTAAAAGACACTACAGGAAACAAGCATTTAAATAACTGATAGATATATTACAAATAATAAGCTGACTGGAATCAGGCACCTGCTGCAGCCACAAACATAACCACAGCACAGTGGTCAGCTGCAGGCAAGACCCTTCAAGATGTGAGGATGAAGTTCAAGGTATGTGTGATCACTGAAAAGGCATGCCGGCAGCTATACTTCAGTAGTAGTTTAAGGAGGTTTGATATGTCACAAAAGACTCCACGGTTTCTACAGATGTATGGTGGAGGGTATTCTGAGTGGTTGAATCCCTGCGTGGTGTACTGGCTCCAATGGACAGGAGAGGGCTGCAGACCCATCCAGCTCTGTCACAGGCACAACTCTTCCCACTGGTGAGGACTTCTTCAAAAAGCAGTTCCTCAAGAAAGCAGCATGTATCATTAAGAACTCTCACCATCTGAGACATGACCTTTTTTCATTCTGCCATCAGGGAGGAGGGTACAATACCCTGAAGACACATACTATTTTATTTTGGAACTGTTCCTTCCCTCCATCAGATTTCTGAATGGTCCATGAACCCCTGAACACTTCTCTTTTGCATTATTTATTTGAACATCCACTACCTCCTCCAACTCCATGACCACGTTTCCACTATCGCACCTAATTGCTCCTATTCTCACACAGCTCATCCTCTTGCTCTTCACATAGTGTAGAATGCCTTGGGGTTTTCCTTAATGCTGGTTGCCAGAGCCGTCTCACTCTCCCAATTCTCTTTGTGTTTCTTTGTTTGTTTATTTATAAGACCATAAGAAATAGGAGCAGAATTAGGCCACTTTGCCCATCAGGTCTGCTCTGCCATTTCATAATGGCTCATCCAGTTTCCCTCCTAACCCCATACCCCTGCCTTCTCCCCATAACCTTTCGTGCCCTGACTAATCAAGAACCTATCAACCTCTGCTCTTAATGTGCCCAATGACCTGGGCTCCATGGCCGCCTGTGGCAACAAATTCCACAGATTTACCACCCTCTGACTAAGAAACTCCTCATCACCATTCAGGTACCTGGGCATTCCTGTATTCTGAGGCTTGGTCCTGTGGTCCTAGACACCCCCCACCATAGGAAACATCCTCTCAACATACACTCTATCTATGCCTTTCAACATTCGATAGCTTCCAATGAAATTCCCCTTATTCTCCTATATTTCTGCGAGCAGAGGTCCAAAACAATCAAATGTTCCTTGTACGTTAACCCTTTCATTCCCATGAACCTTGACTGAACCCTCTCCAATGTCAGCACATCCTTTCTTAAATAAGAGACCCGAACTGCTCACAATACGAAAGTAAGACCTCACCAGTACCTTATAAAGCCTCAGCACCACATCCTTGTTTTTATATTCTAGTCCTCTCAAAATGAATGATAACATTACATTTGCCTTCCTCACCACTGACTCAACCTGCAAGTTAAACTTTAAGGAATCCTGCATGAAGACTCCCAAGTTCCTTGCATGTTAGATTTTTGAATTTTTTTCCTGCTTACAAAATAGTCTACACTTTTGTTTCTTCTAACAAAGTGCACGACCACACACTTTCTGACACTGTATTCCATCTGTCACGTCTTTACCCATTCTCCTAATCTCAGTCCTTCTGCAGCCTCCCTGCTTCCTCAAGACTAGCTGTTCCTCTGGCTATCTTTGTATCGTCTGCAAACTCTGCCACAAAGCCTTCAATTCCATCAACCAAATCATTGACATATAACATAAAAAGACGCGACCCCAACACTGACCCCTGTGGAACACCACAAGCCACTGGCAGCCAACCAGAAAAGGCTCCCTTTATTCCCACTTTTTGCCTCCTGCTAATCAGCCAATCCTCTATCTATCTTAGTATCTTTCCTGTGATATCATGGGCTCTTATCTTGTTAAGCAGCTTCATGAGTGGCACCTTGTCAAAGGCCTTCTGAAAATCCAAGTACACAACATCCACAGATTCTCCCTTGTCTATTCTGCTTGTTATTTCCTCAAAGAACTTCAACAGATTTGTCAGGCAAGATTTTCCCTTAAGGAAACCATGCTGACTTTGGCCTATTTTACCATGTGCCTCTAAGTACCCTGAGACCTCATCTGAACAATCAACTTCAACATCTTCCCAACCACTGAGGTCAGGCTAACAGGCCTATAATTTCATCTGTCTCCCTCCCTTCTAAAAAGATGGAGTGAGATTTGCAACTTTCCACTCCTCCGGAACCATGCTGAATATAGTGATTCTTCAAAGATCATTACTAATCCTCTACAATCCATCTAGTCCAGGTCTACCTTCATACCTTTCAGTTTCCCAAGCTCTTCTCCCTAGTGATCGAATCACATGTACTTCTGCCCCCTGACACTCTTAAACTTCTGACATACTGCTAGTGTCTTCCATAGTGATGATGGATGCAAAATATTTATTTAGCTTGTCTTCCATTCCCTTGTCCCCCATTACTACCTCTGCAGTGTCATTTTCCAGCAATCTGATATCTTCCCTCACCTCTCTTTTACTCCTTATACTGTATATCTGAAACAGGCTTTTGGTATCCTCTTTGATATTTTTGGCTAGCTTTAAATAGAAATATTTAATCTTTTCCCTCCTTATGACTTTTTAGTTGCCTTCTGTTGATTTTTAAAACCTTCCCAATTCTCTAGAGAACTTCACACTAATCTTTGCTCTATTATATGCCCTCTCTTTAGCTTTTATTTTGGCTTTGACTTCACTTGTCAGCCATGGTTGTGTCATCCTGCCTTTAGAATACTACTTCTTCGGGATGGATTTATCTTGTGCCTTCCAAATTTGTCCCAGAAACTCCAGCCATTGCTATTCTGCTGTCATCCCTGCTAATGTCCCCTTCCAATCAGCTTTGTCCAGTTCCATTCTCATGCCTCTTTTAATTCCCTTTACTCCACATTAATACTGATAATCTGATCTCTCTCCCCTCCCCTGCCAAATTAGTTTAAAACCTCCCCAACAGCTCTACCACACCTACCCACAAAGATATTGGTCTCCCTCCGGTTCAGTTGCAACCCATACCTTTTTTGCAGGTCATATCTTCCCCAGAAGACATACTAATGATCTGGAAATCTGAAACCCTGCCCTCTGCCCCACATCCATCTGCAAAATCATACTAGTCTTACACCCTAAATTCTCTCTTCAGGAGTTCCTCCCTTTTCCTGCCTACACCATTGGTACTAATATCTACCAAGACTTCTGGCTGCACACCCTCCCCATTCAGAATGCCGTAGACCCATTCTGAGACCTCCCTGACCCTGGTACCTGGGAAGCAGCATGCCAACAAGGTAACACACACAAAATTCTGGAGGAACTCAGCAGGTCAGGCAGCCTCCATGGAAATGAATAAACAGTCGACATTTTGGGCGGAGAAAGAAGGGGGAAGACACCAGAATAAAAAAGGTGGGAAGAGCGAAAGGAGGCCAGCTGGAAGGTGATAGATGATGCCAGATGGGTGGGAACGGTCAAGGGCTGGAGGAGGAGGAATTTAATAGGAGAGGAGAGTAGACGATATAAGAAAAGGGAGGGAGGCCCAGGGGGAAGTGATAGGCAGGTGAGAAAATATTAAAGGTCAGATTGGGGAAGAGAGGAAGAGGGGAGGGAGATGGATTATTTTTAAACTGGAAGAAGAAATGAACATTCATGCCATCAGGTTGGAGGCTACCACAAGATGTTGCTCCTCCTCCCTGAGGATGGCCTCATCTTGGCAAAAGAGGAGGCTATGAACCGACATGTCAGAATGGGAATGGAAATTGGAATTAAAATATTTAACCACCAGGAAGTTTTGCTTGTGCCAGATGTAGTGGAGGTGCTTGAAGTGATATTAATTTACAACGGGCCTCACCGACGTAGAGGAGGCCGCATTGGGAGCACCGGACACAATAGATGACCTCAGCAAATTAACAGATGAAGGTGTTGCTTCTCCTGGAAGGACTGTTTGGAGCCCTAAATGGAGGCGAGGGAGAAGGTGTATGGGCAGGTGTAGCACTTAGGCTGCTTGTTGGGATAAGAGCCGGGATGGAGATTAGTAGGGACGGGCAAATGGATAAGGGAGTCGCAGAGGGAGTGATCCCTGTGGAATGCAGATAGTGGTGGGAAGGTGAATGATAGGATCCCTTTGGGGATGGTGGAAATTGCCGAACATGCTGTCTTGGATGCAGAGGCTGATGGGGTGGTAGGTAAGGACAAGAGGAAATAAGGTGGGAAGAGGTATACTCAAGATAACCATGGGAATCAGTAGGTTTACAGAATATCCATCAACTGTTTGTCTACAGAGATAGAGACAGGGAGATTGAGAAAGGGGAGGACCAACTGAATTTAAGGGCAGGGTGGAAGTTAGAGACAAAGTTGATAAAATTAGTAAGCTCACATAGGTGCATGAAGCAGCACCAATGCAGTTGTTAATGTAGCAGAGGAAAAGTTGGGGTGTATTACTGGGGAAGGCTTGCATCATGGACTGTCAATGTAACCAATGGCAGGTATAGCTGGGGCCCATGGCTACCTCTCAAGTTTGGAGAAAGTGGAAGAAGCTGATGAAAAAAATAGTGAGGATGAAGACCAGTTCTACCAGATGCTGGAGGGGGACTGGTTGGTTCTGTCAAGAAAGAAGTGGAGAGATTTGAGGCCTTCTTGATGGGAGAAATAGAAGTGTATAGGGTCTGAATGTCTATGGTGAAAATGAGGCAGTCAGGTTCAGGGAATTGAAAGTTATTGAGGACACCATCCGGGTGTCTCTTTCACATCCACAGAATCTTTTGCCTGCTCCAACTAGAGAATCCCTTATCACTACTGCAGCCTTCTACTCCCCACCCCCCCCCCCCACCTTCTGAGCCACAATGCCAGAGAGACCCGGTCACTGTGGCTCCCCTCCAATAGGTCGTTTCCACCTCCCCCAAACTATCCAAAATGGTATACTTATTATTGAGGGGAATGGCCAAGGGGGTACACTACACTGGCTGTCCATTTCCTTTCCCTCTCCTGGCCACCACCTCGGTACCTGCCTCCTACAACTGGGGGGGGGGGGGTGTCTACCACCCTGAAGCTCCATCTTTCAACTCCTCAGTTTCTTGTGTGAACCGAAAGTCATCGAGCTGCAGCTCTAGCTCTTTAACACGTTCTCTAAGAAGCTGCAGCTCGATGCAGGTATGGTTACTCAAAACTGATACAGGTAAGTTTATTCAGGAGGCTAGAGGACTCCCTGAATGCCCACATCTCACACAAAGAACACAGAGCCCCTGGAGACACTCTCACTGCACTAATTATGCGCCAATAGATGGAGAATGAAGAAGAAACTTACTGGAAAATTACCTCACCCGAGCCTGTTGAATCAAAGCCTCCACACTCTAACACTGGTCCACTCACACAATGGCCGCTCCATGTGTCCATATTGTATATTTATTTGCCCTTGCTAATAAATTACGATTTGATTGAGATACCAGAAAAAGTTGAAAGCCCACAAACTCTCCTTTATTAAAAGTCTTGCCTCGACCTGTATAGAGCCAGCTCTAACAATTCGATTTGGCTGCCAGATATAAATTATTTGTAATTTTACATACTGCTGTCACAAAACAACAAATTGCACAGCATCTGTCAGTGATAATAAATCTGATTCTGATTCTGAACGTCAGACTGTTTACTGTCCTCTGTTATATAAAGACTAGTACCAGGGGCACAGCCTCAGAATACAAAGATGTCCCTTCAAAACAGGAGATGAGGAGGAATTTCCTCAGCCAAAGGGGGGGTGACTCTGTGAAATTCATTGCCACAGGTGGCTATGAAGGCCAAGTCATTGGGTATATTTAAAGCATAGTTTGATAGGTTCTTGATTAGTAAGGGTGTTGAAGGTTATGGAGAGAAGGAAGGAAAAATGAGGTTGAGAGGTGTAATATATCAGCCATGATGAAATGGTGGTGCAGGCTCGATGGGCCAAATGGCCTAATTCTGCTCCTATGTGTTAAGGTCTTATGGTGTTCACTGAAGCACTCTACTCAAGAAATTCCGAGTACATTTAAATCTTGCTGGAGTGAGAACAGCAGTTGGGAGATCAAACTGATTTAACAGGACAGCAAAGTTCTTGATATGCAAGTTGTCAGTGAGTGTCAACATATCAACAACTAGCTGCTGATTTTAAAGCTGATGACTCTAGTGTATAACCCACCCACACATCCTCAGCATTCACACACAAGAACCTCAGCTTTTCGCTCCAGACCTGATGAAGGGTTTTGGCCCAAAACGCCGACTGTTTACTCTTTTCCATAGAGGCTGCCTGGCCTGCTGAGTTCCTCCAACATTTTGTGCGTGATAACTTAGGTTTCTATTCAATGATTGGAGATTTTTGCCAAGACAAATTAGATCACTGACTGATGGGAAGCAAAAGCTCTGTTTCCAGAATCCAATAAAATTAACATTGGCTCCACTGCACCACTCATGCCATTCAGCATGTCTCTTAGCTGCCTATTAATTACATTGCTTTACTTACATTATTGAACACCTTGTAGATAGTTGTGGCCCAATGCTTTTCTCTGATTCTGATCATTGGTTCAAGCACCACAATGGAGATCTGCACATAACGCCGTGGTAACGATCCAGTTGGAAAAGTCGTCTTTCACCTGAGTTATTAAGATCGCATCTGTCCTCTCCAATAGATGTAAAGGATACTACTGCAATATTTGGAGGGGAAAGCAAGGAAATCCTAACCTTCAGCTGGAAAATTATATGGAGTAATTGGTCCTTCTCCCTGGGCTGTCAGTGCGAGTTTACTATGCTCAAATTCTTCGCCACTTTGCCCAAGTTTTAGAAGTGTCTGTCTTACAATTATCTTTCTTTACCTGCAGTCACAAAACAAAGACATCCCACCTCTCCCAGAAGTTCCGGGAGTCTCCCACATATTGATGGCAGATCCCTGACACCCACAAATTATGTACAATATCCCAGAAATTGATTTTTTTTGAGAGGGAGAGCGAGAGCATCCTGATTGGTCTCTCTTTGTGTTAAGTAGACCTATCGGTTTTCTCTGTGGGTGGGCTTCACTGTCGATCTCTGTCTCTCCATCAGTTCAGTTTTAGTCCTGCACCGCCATGGCAGAATGTTTCAAAAAAATATATAAAACGCACTTCACCCCACACCACACTAAAGTGTACCCCTGCCTAATAGGGGTCAAAAATAATAACAATGTTGCTCGCTGCACTGTTTGCAACAGTGACTTTTCTATTGCCCAAATGACTGTAAAAGACATGAGGTGAGTTTAACAGGTGTCATTCGTTCATTAGCATAGCTAACATTATTTAAACTAGCTGGCTAGCTGCTAAGGAGCCACTCTATTGATGTCCTACATGATGAGGCCAAACTTCCTGTAGATGTGCTTAAAGTTGTAATAGAATAAAAAAAAATCTACTCCATGATAAAGATAGCGGAGTCAAGGGACATGGGGAGAAGGCAGGAATGGGGTACTGATCGTGGATGATTAGCCATGATCACGGTGAATGGTGGTGCTGGCTCGAAGGGCTGAATGGCCTACTTCTGCACCTATTGACTATTGATAATGTAATACAAGTACAGAAATAGAAAAAAACTATGCCTGCTCGTCAACCAAGACAGCAGCTATTGTGAACATGGCACTGGAACCTGAATGCTCAGAGGATCTGTTTAAGTTCATCTGGACAGAAAAAGGCCATACAGTATTTTGGTTGACGAAAACAACGATATCATGTGTGAGAAGGAATGTGCCATTTTAGCCAGGTACTAGAATGAAACACAGGATAAGGTAACAGTTGGATTTGTAGACGTTACAGTGTGCAATGATGCCAAAGCTGAAAACATATTCAACTGCATTGCATCATCCATGCATGACAAAGGCCTTGAATGGTCTAATTGTGTAGGATTTAGCAGTGACAACTGCAATGTGATGATTGGCAAAAACAACTCTGTCTTATCAAGAGTGAAAGCACAGGCCCCTCATATTTACAGCGTTGACTGTCCAAGTCACCTGGCCAACATTTGTGGCAAAACTGCTGCTAAGGAGCTCTCAATGTCACCTGAAGAACTGCTCAGTGACATCTGCTACCACTCTGAGAACAGTTCCAAACGAAGAGAAGACCTGAAACAGTTTCAAGAGTTCTGCAATGTTGCCCAGCAGAGAGTAAAAAAGCATTGTCCTACACGCTGGCTTTCTTTAGGAAAAGGTTTGGACCATCTGCTCCACCAATGGCCAGCCTTCATTTCATATTTTGAGTCAAAGAGTGGGAATCAGAAGTCATCTCATATTCAGAAGAGGCTGAAAGACCCCCAAATGAAAATATACACGCTTTCTCCATAATGTCACACAATGTTTTGACAAATTCAATTTGATTTTTCAAAACTAGGCACCTATCCTCTTCAAGTTGGATCAGAGTGTAGAAGAGCTCGTGCATGGGATGAGGCAGAAAAATGGTTCGGCACAGCCAAGAAGGGCCACAAGGCCTGTTTCTGTGCTGTAAGGTTCTATGGTTCAATGGTTCTATAATATAGCAAGCAGATTTACTGAGCTAAAGGTATTGAGAGAACAGAACATTCAGGAGATAGATGTGAGCAACCCTGAAATTCACCGCCCAGATGAAGAGCCTTTTACTGTGTACCTGGCAAGGAGGCAGTTGCTAAGTGAAGAAGCACAAGAGATCCCCCCTTACAAGACAAAGCAGTTCATCAAAGATGTCAGATGCATCTATGTCAGGTACTTTCAAAAATCTTGGAGAATTTCCCAATGAGAGACCAAATCTTGAAAAATCTGTCAGTGGTCAATACGGAGAGCCAAGATGAGGTGAATCTAGAGCAGATTTTTACTTTGGCAGAGAGATTTCCAAATGTGATCAAGGCAGATGCAAGAGAACAGCTCCACTTGGAAGTCCTGGATTATGTCTCAACTAACCTTGAAGGACTGGTGCCAAACTACAAAAGTTTGACAGTTGAGTTCTGAGGGAAGCTGTCCAAAGTAAAATCTGTGATATATATGTGTGTGCGTAAATAGTTTCAATATGTGATCAAATAAATTGTTGTGTTCCTTCATAGTCAAATGTCCTGTATACATGCACCCTTAGAGGTCGACCCCGGGCGGGGGGGGCAGGGGGGCGGATATGGGGTTGCATGGGGTTGCGGGGGGTGGGGGTGCTACCTCCCTGAAATGGTGGTGATACCTCCCTGAAATGAGTTTTTGCAGAGTGGGATGTCTGCAAAACATGTCATGTTAATGTAAAAACAAACTGTTGGAGAAACTCAGCGTGCCATACAGCATCAGTGGAGGGAAACGAATTGTCGATATTTCAAGTTGAGACTCTGCATTGGGGCTGTGAGTGGAGACGGAAGATAGCAGTATAAAAGTGGTGGGTGGGGGGTGGGGGGAGGTGAAAAATGCATTGAGAAAGGGTGAGGGATGAGCCAGACGGGGCAGGGGTGGAGTTGGGCAAAAGCTGCTGAAGGCTAAGCACGAATACAAAGGTATCAGTGCTGGAGCTCCAGAAGCCTACCCGTGCCTGGAGTCCGGCGGCCTACCCGCACCCGAAACCTAAGTAAGGAAGATGATTCTGAGAACTACTGGAGCAGAGAGGAAGGCCAAATAACACTGTGAACATGAGGATTTATCGATTGAAGTGTGTAGCTAGTAGGCAGATGGAATTGTAAAATCTAATTTTCAGACGATTGTGCTGAAGGCTATCCATGTGGAATGTAGGTGGGCCTCATCCCGGCGATGGAGAAAGCTAAGGGTGTTGATCTTTCTTTAAAACTAATTCAACCCAGCCTAGCAGTCAAACTGTATCTGCTGTGATCAGGAACAACAATGTGCAGAATATTAGTGAATAGCCAACATAACAATCCTTTAAACTTAAGTATTTTTTCTACCAGATGTTGTTGAGCCAAAATAGTTTGCTTAAAAAAAGTTACTGTCCTTTTAAACACAAATAGGTAAGTTTGATACATTTATAACCACTGTTAACATCTTTGTGTGAAGCAGAAAATATCAAAGGTGGCCTTTGAGATTGCTGGACACAGGATTTCTAACCATGTCATGTTTCCGAATTGGAGAAAGTAAGAAAACGTGAATGTTGTAAGTTGTAAGGAAAGTGCCAGGGGAAGTGGAGGGATAAAAGGAAATGCCTTTGACAGAGGGGCTAAAGTTATCCTATTGCCATCTCAAAGACAGCAATGAACATTAAACTGACAGCAGCAGCACTTGTGTCAGGTAAATTCTCTTGGTTCCACTCTATCTCTCTCTCTCTCTCTCTCTCTCACACACACACACACACACACACACACACACACACACACACACACAGAGCTCTTTTAAATTGTAGGAAAAGGGAAAGAATGAAAAGAAACTTGTTTTCTCAATTTCTGTAAAACAGAATCCATCCCAAAACACTAACAACATCCCTTGCTCCACAACCGCTGGGTTTCCACCGTATTCTATATTTATTTCAGATTTACTTCTGGTGTTCCTTTTTGCTTTTAGTTCACACTTTTAATGACGAGCAGCATACTAAAGAAAACAGATTGTTAGCAAAAGTTATTAAGTGACAAATGGTTTGCAACAGCATCTATATGTTAAGTTAGCCAGAGAACTTACACCTCTTCTTCCATACAACGACTCCATAAGCCATATCACTTGAAGAAATTTATTATCAAACTACAAGCCAGTAAAAATTGACAGCTGGAAAAGTTTGGTGAATCATAATCAGGGAGGAAGGCTCAGAGCGGTAATGAATCTCATCATTCCACAACTGACCAAGCCTTTTGCCTGTCATCATTGTGAATCCCTCAGTCAAAGTAGGCCATTGTGGCTCCAAGAGATCCACTGTGTTGGAGGCCTTCTTGCCACGGCTTCTTTGCAAGGTGGAACTGGAGCCAGTGTTGACCAAACCTTAAGCAGCAGATCCCAATGCCTTGCATCCTTCTCGGTATGACCACCTTGTCAGCATTTCAGAACTTACTTTAATCACATGTTTCACTGTCTTAGAACGTTCCTGATATTCAGGGAAATTTAACAACAGTTCAACTGGGTTCAAGTAAATAAAAATAACATTTATAACCAATTTTTTTTAAATGAGCTTTAAAAGTATCAATTCACTGTCCGTTCACATCAGCTCCATCATGGGCACTAACCTCCCCAGCATTGAGGTCATCCTCAAAGCGGCAGCATCCATCACGAGGGGCCTGCATCACCCAGGACATGCCCTCATCTCACTGCTACCATCAAGCAGGAGACACACAACTTGAAGGCACACACTCAAAATTTTAGAAACAGCTTCTTCCCCTTCATCAGATTTCTGATTGAGCAATGAGCCTATGCACATATTTCACTATTTTTTTTATTTTGCACTCTTTTTGAACTACTTGTATTTAATTTAAATATACATTACATACATTTCTTATAATTTATAGCTTTTATTGTTATGTATTACAATGTGCTGCTGATGCAAAACAACAAATTTCACAACATATGCCAGTGATGCTCAGATTCTGATTCTGATGTCAAGGGAAATAAGACTGGGGACGTTTTTAAAAACGCAGACACGAGCAATTCTGCAGATGCTGGAAATTCAAGCAACACACATCAAAGTTGCTGGTGAACGCAGCAGGCCAGGCAGCATCTCTAGGAAGAGGTACAGTCAACGTTTTGGGCCAAGACCCTTCGCCAGGACTAACTGAAAGAAGAGCTAGTAAGAGATTTGAAAGTGGGGGGGGGAGGGGGAGATCCAAAATGATAAGAGAAGACAGGAGGGGGAGGGATGGAGCCAAGAGCTGGACAGGTGATTGGCAAAAGGGATATGAGAGGATCATGGGACAGGAGGCCCAGGGAGAAAGAAAAGGGGGAGGGGGGAAAACCCAGAGGATGAGCAAGGGGTATAGTGAGAGGGACAGAGGGAGAAAAAGGAGAGAGAGAAAGAGAAAGAATGTGTATATATAAATAAATAACGGATGGGGTACAAGGGGGAGGTGGGGCATTAGCAACTCCACTAATGCTTGATGCTGCCTGGCCTGCTGCGTTCACCAGCAACTTTTATGTGTGTTGCTGGGGATGTTTTAACTTATCAGGCAGCCCAAGGAGGGCTCAGGGTTGCGAGACCACACAGCAAGTGCAACTGCCCTAACTCAGAATGCTGCTGCTGGGTTCAAAGACAAGCAAAGAAAGAAATCAGGTACAATTTCCGGCGCATACCAAACTTTCACCTTGCCGTATGCAGATGCCGAGTCATAGACAGGATGAACACAGGAGGGTGAACAGGCACCAGTTCCCAAAGTAACTACATCACATGGCAGAGCTCAATCCAACTGTTCCCTATGGCACTGCACTTCACCCACGGTGGAGCTTCATCTACATTTACCATGGAAATAACTCTCATTGGTGCTTGATCCAGCCATTCCCTCGGGAAGCATTCCCAGAATGGAGCTCAGTCTCTACGGAACTGGCCCAGTTTACTTGCAGCATGCTTTAGATAAGTTGATAAAGTTTATCACTTATTTAGAGCAACACACACAAAATGCTGGAGGAACTCAGCAAGTCAGGCAGCATCAAGTTCAACTTCCTGGGTATTAAGATCTCTGAGGACTTAACTTTGTCCCAACATATCGATGCAGTTATAAAGAAAACAAGACAGCGACTATACTCATTAAGAATTTGGAGAGATTTGGTACATCAGCAAATACACTCTAAAACTGCTGTAAATGCACTGTGGAGAGCATTCTGACAGGCTGCATCACTGTCTGGTATTGTGGGGGAGGGGGGTTGCTGCACAGGACCGAAAGAAGCTGCAGAGGGTTGTAAATTTTGTCGGCTCCATCTTGGGTAACTAGCCTACCAAGCACCCAGGACATCTTCAAGGAGTGGTGTCTCAGAAATGCAGCGTCCATTATTAAAGACCCCCAGCACCCAGGGCATGCCCTTTTCACACTGTTACCATCAGGTAGGAGGTACAGAAACCTGAAGACACGCACTCAGCGATTCAGGAACAGCTTCTTCCCCTCTGCCATCCGATTTCTAAATGGACTTTGAACCCTTGAACACTACCTCACTTTTTAAAAATATGTATTATTTCTGTTTTTGCACGATTTTTAATCTATTCAATATGTGTATATTGTAATTAATTTACTCATTCCTTTATTAAGATGAAGATGCCGCGCACCAGGGGCCTCAATGACTACAGACCGGTGGCATTGACCTCCCACATCATGAAGACCCGGAGAGACTTGTTCTGGAGCTGCTCCAGCCCATGGTCAGGCCACACTTAGATCCCCTCCAGTTCGCCTACCAGCCCCGACGAGGAGTTGAGGATGCCGCCATCTACCTGCTGAACCGTGTCTACACCCACCTGGACAAGCCAGCGAGCACTGTGAGCGTCATGTTTCTTGACTTCTCCAGTGCGTTCAACACTATCCGCCCTGCTCTGCTGGGGGAGAAGCTGACAGCGATGCAAGTGGATGCTTCCCTGGTGTCATGGATTCTTGATTACCTGACTGGCAGACCACAGTACGTGTGCTTGCAACACTGTGTGTCCAACAGAGTGATCAGCAGCACTGGGGCTCCACAGGGGACTGTCTTGTCTCCCTTTCTCTTCATCATTTACACCTCGGACTCCAACTACTGCACAGAGTCTTGTCATCTTCAGAAGTGTTCTGATGACTCTGCCATAGTTGGATGCATCAGCAAGGGAGATGAGGCTGAGTACAGGGCTATGGTAGGAAACTTTGTCACATGGTGTGAGCAGAATTATCTGCAGCTTAATGTGAAAAAGACTAAGGAGCTGGTGGTAGACCTGAGGAGAGCTAAGGTACCGGTGACCACTGTTTCCATCCAGGGGGTCAGTGTGGACATGGTGGAGGATTACAAATACTTGGGGATACGAATTGACAATAAACTGGACTGGTCAAAGAACACTGAGGCTGTCTACAAGAAGGGTCAGAGCCGTCTCTATTTCCTGAGGAGACTGAGGTCCTTTAACATCTGCCGGATGATGCTGAGGATGTTCTACAAGTCTGTGGTGGCCAGTGCTATCATGTTTGCTGTTGTGTGCTGGGGCAGCAGGCTGAGGGTAGCAGACACCAACAGAATCAACAAACTTATTCGTAAGGCCAGTGATGTTGTGGGGATGGAACTGGACTCTCTGACGGTGGTGTCTGAAAAGGGGATGCTGTCCAAGTTGCATGCCATCTTGGACAATGTCTCCCATCCACTACATAATGTACTGGGTGGGAACACGAGTACATTCAGCCAGAGACTCATTCCACCGAGATGCAACACAGAGCGTCATAGGAAGTCATTCCTGCCTGTGGCCATCAAAGTTTACAAATCCTCCCTTGGAGGGTCAGACACCCTGAGCCAATAGGCTGGTCCTGGACTTATTTCCTGGCATAATTTACATATTACTATTTAACTATTTATGGTTTTATTACTATTTATTATTTATGGTGCAACTGTAACGAAAACCAATTTCCCCCGGGATCAATAAAGTATGACTATGACTATTATTATATTATTTTTTTCTTCTATATTATGTATTGCATTGAACTGCTGCTGCTAAGTTAACAAATTTTACAACACATGCTGGTGATAATAAACCTGATTCTGATCTAAGGAGAGGAACAAAGAGCGGACATTTTTGGCCAACACCCCACATTAGGTCCCCTCCATAGATGCTGACATACTTGCTGAATTCCTCCAGTATTTTGCGTGTGTTATTCTGGATTTCCAGCATTTGCAGAATCTCAGTTGAATGACCCATCTTTTTTTAAAGAGCCAAGGATTGTACAGTATAAAAATTGTAGGCTATGTGAGAAAATATCAATGCTATTGCACTTTGGTTTTGCTAGTATTTGACTTCTGCTTGTCCATAATAGAAATACATTAGTTGTGATGGAAAAAGGAAGATACAGTGGTGCTAGAAAGTTTGTGAACTCTGTTGCATTTTCTCCATTTCTAAGCCTTCAGTGCAGATCATTCAGTGTGATCATGGCAGTTTTATCCCAGGCTTCATCTCCTCTTTTGTGCTAGTCCACATAACCCACATATCTGTGATCTTTATCTACTTCTGCTGTAATTACTCCCAATAATGTAGCCTCCACAAATCCCAAAGGTAGATAATTCCAGGAATTCACCACCCACACACCTCAGTTTAAAACAACTACTCCATATCTTGCAACTAGAACAGCAATTTCAAGATTTTCCCGTTAATGAAAAGATCTTGATGTCTACTCTGTCATGTACACTTAGGACCTTGTATGTTTTAGTATGATCAACACACATTTGTTTAAAATCCAAAGAATATAGATAGCTTGCGATTGCACACCTCTCTTATTTCAGTGATTAGCCTAATTAATCTCTTTAGAACTACCTCCAATGTCAGTACATCCTTTATTAAATAAGTGGACCAATACAGTGCAAAGTAACTATAATTATAACATTGTATGTATTATTATACTTAAATAGCACAGTATTAGTGTATTTATACAAGTAAATATACAGTACATATGGCACAAGTACTGCATGCACTGTACTTACACAATATATGTAGTATTATTTAAGTATAATATAATACAAGCATACTTCACTATTTGTAACTACAATTCCTTTCAGATCCAGATTGTTTTTATTCGGGTAGTACTTAAAGGGGCAAAATTGGCACCTGAGGATGTGCATGGGGATCACATCATGCATTTGACCAAAATCCATTGCTTCTGTTGCGGGCAAACTCCATCCTTGGATGCACTCTCAGTTACATGCTTTTTGCCTCAAGTAATAGTAGTAACTATTTTCCCCCTAAAAACATTTTATTCATAAAATTTTCAAATATACAATCTAATACCTTCATACTTTGCACCATGTGATTTGTTTATATGACCTATTCTATATTATGTCCCTGTGGTATCCAATTATCACATTGACAAAGATCACAGCATCTTTTCCCAGATGGTCTTGACAGCGTGCATTCCAGAAAGAGGTGGAATATAGTCTCATCCACAAAACAGGTGTCTTGTGGGCAGAGTGCTGACTCTGATTATGCTTGCGCTTACAAGATATAGCAGACAGGGCCCTCTCACCGCGAGCCAAGCAAGATGCTGTTTGAAAAGTCTGGTGATGAGGCATTCTTTGACTTTGACAGTCCACTTAGAAAGACATACAATAAATCCACAATTTTCTTTCCAATGCACCTCAAGAATCTTCTGTGTGGATCATTGGCTGATTGACCTGTTTTCGAAGGTATTCTGTGTGGACTGTTCCCCAAGGAACATGGTATACAATATAGTCCAAATGAATGAAACAATCTACAACTGGAGCACTTCATCCAGCTGGTAACTTCCACTTCAACAGAGACAAAGGAGACACACAATGCGAGGGGTAGTGGAGGCATGACAATCAGTGCCATTATTATACAGTGGATCAATGCTGAAAGATGTGCATGTTGCAATCAATAAATATATAATTAAATGACAAATCCCATCAGCTGTTCCATTAGACGCAAACTCTGAACACACATCACCTTTCACTCACCTATCATCATTCTCTTCAATCACCTGGGATCTTTTTCTTTGCTCCACCACATCTACACACCTTTAGTTTCACTGAGAGCCTCAAAAGGTACATCAAACTGCCTGCATACAGTGCCAGCTATTCAACATGACAGGCAGATCACACTGTGACTGTCACCGACTCTCTCTTACAGGAGATAGTGGTGAACAACAGAAGGCATCACACAGTCAGAATCAGGAGTAGTTCCATTAGGAGATAAACACAAATGCATTATTAACTTCTCTACCCATTCTCCCCACCACTGCCATAGAGGACACGGTACACACCATCCATCAAAGGTTCTGACTGGATCTAGTTCTCCTCACACCCCATTGTATTCACCATTGGGCAGCTAACTCTGAACTGCTGCTGCTGAGGACAAGAAACCAGGATCTTCTGAACTCAGCTCTTCTGTGATCCTAGATCCTCAGTTGCTGTTAGCAAACTTCAACTTTAAGGAGGCAAGCTGTACCACTGGGATGATGCTACATGAAACTACGAGAGCAGGCAATATCCTGTGGAATTTGAGCACCAAGAGGGAATATCCAAAGGTGATTATTCTTATTTGTAAGTACTGGGATAAATTCATAAATATTATTTGGTATGTTCATTCTGTGTTGATTTTTATTTTGGCATATGCCCCAGTGATTGCTATGAAAACTGGTAACAGGCAGAGGAAATGTACACCTATTGGTAAACAGAATTGTGTCTGTTGATATCGCAATTAATTGAAATAAAGAGAAAATACAGTAGATCCCAGTGAATCAGGGCAGCCACTTATTTGGAACAACACTTAAAGAACAAAAACTAATACAGAAATCTGCTGGGATACCCTTTATTTATTTGGGACACTCTGCCACTTAATAGGGACAGAGGACCGTTGCTGAACAATTTCTAACTGTTGTCACTCAACGTGCATTTGTGTGGCATTTAGACACCATGTGCTTAGAACAGATAGTTTTTAAATAACAACAGTTACCTGTGTTTGTGATCAAAAAGCAGTGATAGTTAACAAGAAATTAGCAGTAAGATAATTCAGAACTGTTTTGCCCACTCTGGTTTTAAACATTCAGACTTGGAGATGCCAGAAATAGCCATTAGACATTAAGGAGCAAACATGTTTTAAATAGTGTCAGGTATTACTTGTGTTATGTTATCCATTTGAGTGGGCATATGCCAATTCAAAAAGCAGTGATTTTTGATGATTTTATTTCCTTATTTTGACTTTATGCAGGAGGGCAATGAAGGTAGTCCATTATCTTCACTAGGTGTTTGCGCTGATTTTGTTCATTTAGTCAATTAAAAGAACACAGTTGCCATTAATTCTTCCATCAATATCTATCAGGAACTAATACACAAGTTTTATATTACTGTGGTAATATTGGTAGTGTTCTTATTTGTTCTGTATCTCATTTAAATACATAATTTGTTACTCAGTTAAATAGTCATTTGTCCTTTTTTTTGTAATTTATTTTTTATTGAAGTTCATCAGACAGAACTTTCCAGAAGATGTATTTCAGATACTAAAACTTTGGCTAATTGGGGCAGCCGCTTAATTGGACCAAAACGTCCCAATGTAACACAATTAATGGAATGTACTGTACATACAGCTGCCTTACCTACCAGCTATTTCCAAATACTCAGTTTTATTCCAAGTTTGCAGCATTTCAGTGCATTCCTGTTGGATCACAGTGAAATGAGTTGTTCACAGACAAATCCACCCTTCCTCTTTCTTGCTTCATGATCTGTGGCAGGGGGTTGTGCAGTAATGTAATCGACAGCTCATCAAAAGCCTTGTGATTCACTCTGACATATTACAAGTTTCCGGTAGAGCAGTTCAGGCATGTTGATCATATTCTATTCTATGTCATGTCCCAGTGGCATGGTAGCATAATGAATTACAGTGCCGGTGACTCGGGCTCAGTTCCTGTTGCTGCCCGTAAGGAGTTTGTACGTCCTCCTCATGACTGAGTGTGTTTCCTCCAGGTGCTCCAGTTTCTCACCACAGGTCCAAAGCCCTGCGGGTCGGTGGGTTAATCGGTCATTGTAAATCGATTAGGTTTGGCTTCAAAGGGTCGGAGTGCCCATATGCGCTGTATCTCAATAAATAAATAAACTCACCATCATGAAATCGGGTTCATTTCAGGTTTGGCTGTCACGACCCTTGCTTTCACCAAGTCCATTGGTCATCACACTGAGCACGGGGCCCCCCAGCGCTGTGTGCTCAGTTCACTGCTGTTCAATCTGCTGACCCACGACTGTGCTGCAACACACAGCTCAAACAACATCATTAAGTTCGCCAATGACATGACTGTGGTGGGTCTCATCAGCAAGAACGACAAATCAGCATACAGAGAGGAGGTACAGCGGCTAACAGATTGGTGCAGAGCCAACAATCTGTCTTTGAATGTGAACAAAAGAGATGGTTGTTGACTTCAGGAGAGCACGGAGCGACCACTCTCCGCTGAGCATTGATGGCTCCTCCGGTGAGATCATTAAGAGCACCAAATTTCTTGGTGTTCACCTGGTGGAGAATCTCACCTGGTCCGTCTACACCAGCTCTGTAGCAAAGAAAGCCCAGTAGCATCTCTACTTTCTGCGAAGGCTGAGAAAAGTCCATCTCCCACCGCACCCCTCCCCCCCCGCATCCTCACCACCTTCTATGGAGGATGCATCTCGGATGGCAAGACCCTTCAGTGGATAGTGAGGTCAGCTGAGAAGATCATCGGGGTCTCTCTTCCCGCCATTACGGACATTTGCACCACATGCTGCACCTGCAAAGCTAACAGTATTGTGAAGGATCCCACGCACCCCTCACACAAACTCTTCTCCCTCCTGCCATTTGGCAAAAGGTACTGAAGCATTCGGGCTCTCACAACCAGATGGTGCTACAGTTTCTTCCCCCAAGCCATCAGACTCCTCAATACTCAGAGTCTAGACTGACATCTACATCATTTATTATATTGCAATTTGTCCTCTACTGTGCCTATTGTCTTGTTTATTAATTATTGTACTGCCCTGCACTGTTTTGTGCGCTTTATGTGGTCCTGTGCAGGTCTGTAGTCTAGTGCAGTTTTTATGTTGTTTCACGTAGTCTAGTGTAGCCTTGTGCTGTCTCACATAGTCTAGTGTAGTTTTGTGTTGTTTCATGTAGTACCGGGGTCCTGGAGGAACGTTGTTTCGTTTTTACTGTACCAGCAGCTTATGGTCAAAATGACAATAAACTTGACTTGACTTTTTAGGGGCAGCACTGTAGCATAGTGGTTAGCACAATGCTTAAGGGTTAATTTGGGGGATTGCTAGGCAGTGTGAATCGAAGGGCCTGAAGGGCCTTTTCCACACTGTAGCTGAATAAAAGGCATGCAGGAAGGTGGCACAATGGAGTCAAGAGTCAGCACTAGATAGTTATAAGCACCAGGCTTTGTTGAGTTGCAAATTTAAAAAACCAAACGCATGTCTACTGCAGGGCATGACAACACGGTAGACAGACCGAGAGAATGCAATCACTTTCCATTAAGGTACAACACAATAAAGCAAGTTGTTCAAAGTACATTTATTATCAAAGTATGCATAAATTATGTAACCTTGAGATTTGTCTCCTTACAAACAGCCAAAAAACAAAGAAACTCAAAAGAACCCATTTAAAAAAAAAGACAGTCATTTGCCCAGTGTGCAGAGGGGGAAAAAAGCCAATTGTGCAAACAATAAAGTAAGTAGCATTTAGAATGAAAGTGAGTCCATAGACACGAAGCTCGAGGCCTGGGCCTCAGCCTCAGCCTATGGCAGAGCGGAGTAAACATCGTCGAGTCGACAGACACTTATAAACAGGTTACAACAAATCTGGCAGAGAGATATAGGCAGGTTGAACCAATGAGCAGTAATTTGACAGATGGAGCATAGGGTGGGGGGGTGGAATCACCCATATTGCTAGGAAAGGGAGAAAATCAGAGTTTTGTTTAAATGGAGATGTACTAGATATTGCAGGAAAACGGGAGGATCTGGAGATTTTATATGAAATACAAAAAGTTAACAGGCAAGCATATCAAGTAACTAGGAAAATAAATAGGCTACTGGCCTTTATTACAGAAAACGCCATATAATAGCTAGGAAATTGTGGCATAATTACACAGAGGATTGGCCAGACAACAGCTGGATTGCCACATACAGTATATTTTTGGTCCTCTTACTTAAGAGGGGATATTCTTATTTTCATGGCAGCTTAAAGCAGATTCATTAAGTTAATTCATGGGATAAAGGGGTCAGCTTAGGATAAAATGTTGAGCCCAAATCAGATAGAAAAAAAACTGAGAGGTGATCGTATTGAAACAAAAGATACAGGGGTAAATGAAAGTCAAAAAGCTATGGATGTTGAAAATCTGAAATAAAAGCAAAGCATGGTCGAAATCCACAGCAGATCAAATAGCACGAGTAGAAAAGAATCAGAGTATATGGTCCACGATACTTCATTGGTCCACAGGTTTGTTGAGGGAGATGCTGAGAAGATGTTTCCATTTACGGATTTGTTTCATAATAAGGGATGCTCCTTATTAGATTACTTCTCTCAGATGGTCATGAATCTTTGGAATTCCCTTGCCACAGAGATGTGAACATATTCAGGGCTGAGAGAGATATTTTATGGTCTAAGGAAGGCAAGGGGAATGGGGAATGAGGATCAGGAAAGAGAGTGGAGCTGCAGCCAAGATCAGATCACTCACACTCTCATTAAATGGCAGACATCCCACCCTGCAAAAACTCATTTCAGGGAGGTATCACCCCACCTCCCGTCGACCTCCAAGGGTGTATGTAATACTTTGTATAGTGATTTTGTCTAATCTGTAAACCAAGTTGGGTATGTGCAGCAAATGTGACATTAAAATATGTGCTTATATTATATTATATTATCATGTTTATCTTATTACAACTTTAAGCAAGTCTACAGGGAGTTTGGCCTCATCACGTAGGACATCAATAGCGTAGCTCCTTAGCAGCCAGCCAGCTAGTTTAAATAATGTTCGCTATGCTGTAATGACACCTGTTAAACTCACCTCAACATGTCTTCTACATTTTAACCCACCGTGGACAATAGAAAAGTCACTGTTGCAAACAGTACAGTGAGCAACACTGTCATTATTTTTGAGGTCGACTGTAAAGCCCGCCCACAGAGAAAACGGATAGGTCTACTTAGCAGGGGTTCACAACATTTTTTGCACCGCAGACCGGTTTAATATTGACAACATTCTTGCGGACTGGCCGACCCGGGAGTGGGGTGTTAATCACAACCGGAATATAGGTGATAAGTCAATAGCATCATAACATGTTAAGTAACGTTTGGATATTAAACACACAGCACATATTTTCCCCATATGAACATATAAAATCATTGCAACACACCAATATCGCTGAATCAATGCGAGCCCTGGGCTTGTTTTCCTGCAACAAGACGGTGCCATCGAGGGGAGACAGCGATACTCTAAGGGGGTTCCTTATGTCCAGTCTATTCCGCAATTAGTTTTCGTTGCATTCATTGCAGAAAATTCCACTTCGCAGCGATATGATGTTGGAAATAGAAGCAACGTTTTCAGTGTTTTCGTGGCTATCTCAGGATATTTAGCCTTGACTTTGATCCGGAATGCTGGCAGAGATGTTATGTCAAACAAACTTTTCAGCTCGCCGTCATTTACAAGCTCGAGGAGTTGATCTCCTTCCCGCGCTGACACGGATGACGCGCAGGTAATGACCTCGTGTGCGTTCAAGTTCAACAGTGTGTGACAGGGAATGAGGAAAGGTGCAAATGACTCATATCATTTCATATCGCCAAATCATATTGTTTCCTCACGGCCCGGTGGTTGGGGACCACTCTTAGCATGAAGGAGGACCAATCAGGAGTGCTCGCTCTCCCTCTCCCTCTCAAAAAAATCTATTTCCGGGATATTGTATATAATTTCCGGGCGTCAGGAATCCACTATTGATATGCGGGAGACTCCCGGATCTTCTGGGAGAGGTGGGATGTCTGAAATGGTGCAGCAGGCTTCAGGACTAAATTCCCAAAGCACCAACACAGCACTTCTGCCAGTAATGAATACTTCCAGCAGATATTAACAATGTTTACAACAAGATGCTTACCAATAGGACAACCAGCTAACTTATGCTACAACTCTGGATACTCACTAGAAATAAGAAAATGGTATCCAAACAACTGTTATATAGACTGAATTTTGCAGTCAATAAATCTGATTCCTTACCTCTTATAGTAATGCTGGGAAGAAAACAATGAATGCAATCCACTAATGAAAGACTATGTTATCATCAGTGCCTCAGTATGTTCAAAGAACCTTAAAAACCATGAGAAAATAAATAAAAGTCCTGAATACTGGGTCTATTTAATGCATTTGTTTTCATAGTTAAAACAAGAAGTTGATTTATTTAGTTCCGCTCGATAACTAAATGAGTTTGTGAAGATCTAGCTACTTAAACCCTGCAGAGGCAGGACAAGTTAGCCAAAATATTTTTGGCCATTTTGCTGTAACTGTTATTTGAAATAAATGTCCAGTTAGACGTCAACAAACTGCCACTGATTCTTAACAAATGGTGTGCAATGTTAATAAAATTCTACATGTCATGCAGTAATACTTCAAAAAGAGGCCATGAAATTTGCAGTTTTCCTTGAGTGCTCCCCTTTCTCAGTTCCTCCCTCTCCACACATTCATTATCATTCCATGGCCTCGTCTACTACTGCGATGAGGTCAGAGTAAGTTTGGAGGAGCAACATCTTATATTTCATCTGACTAGCCCCCAACCTGATGGCATGAACATCAATTTCAATAACTTCCAGTATTCCCCCTCCCCTTTTCTTTTTTTCCATCCCTATTCTGGTTTCCGTCTCTTCTTCTCACCTGCCAATCACCACTCTCCAGTGCCCATCTCTCTTTCCTTTCTTACATGGTCCACTTTCATATTCAGCACTTCCACCCATCACCTCTCTGCTTCTTACCTCCTCCTTGCCCACACACTTTCCCCTTTACCTAGTTTCACCTATCACCTGCCAGCTTGTATTTCTTCTTCGCTCTTCCTTTACTGTCCTGATGAAAGGTCTCAGCCCAAAACATTTACTGTTTATTCCCCTGCAAAGATGTCTTCTGACTTGCTGAGTTTCTCCAGCATTGCGTTTATCTTGCTCAGGGTTCCCAGCAAATGTTTCAGTAAGTTTAACACGTATACTGCAAATCTATAAAACAGTCTAGCATGATCATTTGTGTGTCTTCCACTAATTGCCCATGATGAAAGAAAGGCGGCCTGTGCAGCATAGTGGACTAAATCTGATACACTGGATCAATTTCACATATCACCACACATAAAGTCAATAACATTAAATATGTATTCCCTTTTGAAATCTGGATAAAACTCACACAGGATAAGATGTAAACTATAAGTTAGCATCTGAATTCAGAATTGAATCTGCAGCACCATGCGTTAATTCATAGGACACAGAGTAGAGAAAGATGCACTATCTATATAAATCGGCAACTGAACTTGTACTATCGCCCATTTGAAATATTGAGCAGGTCAAACTTGCCGTCTAGATTTGCAGCAGGAATGTCACCACAGGCTTGGATTCTGCTAACAGCACATATAACATTTCTACTGATAAATCACTGCTGGCTCAGTTATATTGAAACATAATACAATGTAATTGTCAGCCAATCATCTCACACATTTAATGTACAAGATAGTAAGTACATTCTTGTACTAGCCATTAGAAATGACAGGTAAACAAAGGCTGAAGTTCTGTAGTTAACATTTGCGACCTAGTAAGGTCTCCACAGATGGTATAGGTTCTGTTCAGTATGAATGAATCTACACATTGGTGAGACTTAAATTGAGGGTCCCATAATGCACTCCTGTTTAATGAAAACTTAAATTGTAATTTCTAATGAGCCCAACAGAACGCATTCAATATACCCAGTCAGAATGTCCACCTCGAGGGAATCCAGTTCCAGACAGACTCCAGCCTTAGAATGATTGGCAATAACGCCACATGAAATGTAAATCGAGTACATCATGCAAGTTAGTCGTTAGTTTATTTAATCCTTTTAAGGCTTGTTTGTGGCTGATATTTTATCAAACAAGCCCTCACAATCAAACAATCATATTACAAAATATGACTGGGCTTCCTCCAATCACTGAACAAGCCAGGAGCAGTTAAATTGAATCATTTAGTGCCAGCAATCCAGTTCTCAAACCAGTTTTCTTCTGGTTTAAGATGGCGCTGGTGAAGCACAGCAAAGACTTACTAGCAGCAAACACAATTATTAACCACATTATTAATCACACTTATCTGGAAAATGATCACTGCAATCAATAATCTGGAACTTCCCTTTCGGGGTCAAGCTTTTAAACCTCCTGTACAACCTGGCAGTTTTACAGCGTCAAATGAAGTGTTGAAGGTGCAGGACTTTTGCAGCGTGCCACGTAGAGGCTGAATGAAGGCATTGGGGCCTAGGCCTTAGAGTGGGGAATGAGCCAATGTTTGGGGGCTGGTGCAGACTTGCAGCCAATTTGAAGCAGCAGAACCAGGCAAGGCAAAGTCGAGGCAGAGGGACCTAAACTTCAGTTTGAGGAATAAGCCGAAGTTTGAACAACTTGTACACCGGCCAAATTAGAAAGGTCAAGTATAGACCAAGTTGAGGCAGCAGGTCCTGGGCCTGAGAGCGTACTGAAGTGGCAAGGGCCAGGTCTGAGAGTGACGGATAACCGCTATTTGGCCAATTTAAGTGCTGGGCCAGACTGAAAAGTTTAGGGTGTCTACGGACAGAGGCAATGGACGGGCAGGTTCAGCTCACCGCTCTGTGAGATTTACTCATCTCTGCGCTGAACTGAGGCTGCAGCCTGCAACTAACGGGCTCCTGGACCGGCTGTGACTGGCCTTGTGGCTATGGACTCATTGCCATGAACTACAATTCTGAACGTTATTTGCTTATTTTTATTGTTTGCATGATTTGCTGTTTTCCTGCACATTGGGTGTTTGACTTTTTTTTAAAAATGAGTTCTATTGGGTTTCTTTGTTTTGTGGCTGCCTGTAAGGAGACAAATCTCAAGACTGTATACAGTATATATAACCTGAACTTTAAAAAACTATCAATGAGCAGCCCCAGGTTCTCAAACAACAAAGCTCTGACAACAGACCCAGAATCAACTGGATCCTGAATTCCATCAGGAGATCATCGTCAGTATGAATCACCGATAATATCTCCTTCACACTGACAATCAGCAAAGGCATACCTCAAGGATGTGTGCATATATCACTGCTCTACTCTGACTGTGTGGCTAAATGCTGCTCAATCACCCTTTATGAATTTGCAGATGACACCACTGCTGTTGGTAGACAGCAGCAAAATGGCATACAGCAGCGGTCCCCAACCACCAGGTCGCGGACATGTACCGGCCGTGAGGAAACAATATGAGTCAGCTGCACCTTTCCTCATTCCCTGTCACGCACTGTTGAACTTGAACACAGGGGTTCCAACTGTCCCTTACTTGCCGGGACATCCTGTATATTGGGCTAAATTGGTTTGTCCCATACGGGACCGTCCTTGTTCCGTATTTCCCCCGCTAAGGTAGAGCGTTCCTATGAAACCTTTCGTGCCAAAATGTCATAAAACGAAGAAGCAATTACCATTAATTTATATGAGAAAAGTTTTTGAGCATTCCCAGACCCAAAAAAATAACCTACCAAATCATACTAAATAACACATAAAACCTAAAATAACACTAACATATAGTAAAAGCAGGAATGATATGATAAATACATAGCCTATGTAAAGTAGAAATAATGTGTGTACAGCGTAGTAGGGAAGATTAAGCCAAAAATGATTCGTGGAAAAAAAATCGGCACGTACGCGCATGTGCTTGTCATATATGCACACGTCACGCATGCTCACACAGATGCCCGCATAAGGCTTCATGGTCATGGTAGTCATTCTCGGGGTAAACACAAGTGACCCAGCAACACATGCAAAAAATGCTGGTGAACGCAGCAGGCCAGGCAGCATCTATAGGAAGAGGTACAGTCAATGTTTCGGGCTGGGACCCTTCGTCAGGATTTGACTGCTACTTTTGTCCCTTATTTGGGAGTGAGAAAGTTGGCAACCCTAACTGTAAAAGGCATGTTGAGGTGAGTTTAACCTTAATTGAACACCCCCCCCCCCCCCACCGACCCCCGGTCGGCCAGTCCGCAAGAATATTATCAATATTAAACCGGTCTGTGGTGCAAAAAAGATTAGGGACCCCAGCATACAGGAGTGAAGCAGATCAGCTGGTTGAGTGGTACTGCAACAGCAACCTCGCATTCTTGGTCAGCAAGACCAAGGAATTTGTTGTGGATTTCAGGAAAAGGAAGTCGAGAGAACATGCTGTCCTCTTTAAGGGATCAGCAATAGAAAAGGTGAGCAGCTTCAAGCTCCTAGGTGTCAACATCTCAGAAGATCTATTCTGGGCCCAGCACATTCACAAAGAGGGTATGCCAGTAGGAGTCTGAGAAGGTTTGGTACTATTGCATATTTCTACAGATATGCAGTGGAGAATGGCTGCATCACAGCCTGGTACGGAGACTCCAATGCACAGGACTGCAAGAGGCTGCAGGGAACTTCAGACTCAGCCAGTTCCACAGTCATAACCTTACCCCCATTGCAGATGTCCTCAAGAGGCAGTGCCTCACAAAGACGGTATCTCTCAGTACCCAGAACATGCCTTCCTCTCATTACTGCCACCTGGGAAGAGGTGCAGGAGCCTGAAGACCCACACACAATGGTTCAGGTACAGTTTCTTCCCTATCATCAGACTTGTGAATGGTCCATAAAACTATGAACTTTTCCTTTTTATTGCCTCATTTATTTTGTAGTTTGTACAGTAGTAATTTTATACCTTTCCTCTGTTGCTGCTGCGAAACAATGAATTTCAAGTTATGTAAGACCATGATAATGTTGTGGCTGTGAAGGAGGTCACTGGAGGGACACTGACACTAGTGGATATAGAAGTCTTTATACAGAAAAACGTTAGTTTTATGAGAGACACTTTTGGAAGCAGGGGCCTGCCTGACCCAAATGACATGACATTCTTATATGCTAAAGATCAAAGGTAACAGTAGGACAATTCAATAGTTACAATGCATCTACAATGCTTCCTTTGAATTATATACAATTTTTCAAACACCTCCACTTTCCCACCCACACCTAGCCACCCAAAATACAAGTTAATTCACACTGACTCTGGGCCGCACTCATGCATATGCAGGCTTCTGTGATCAAGTGTTCCTTTGTTTGCAATTGACCTCAGTCTGCAGCTCCAGGAAGACCATTATTCAGAGCTACATTTTAAACCCAATCTACAAACCACATTCAGGTCTGAAGACTCAATGTTGTTGAAATCAGTATTTGCGATATACCATAACTCCAGAATATGCCCAAACGATAATAAACCTGATTTTAATTCTGAAATTCAGAACTTTGAAATAAGTATGTACAGATAGTGTAAGCATTTTAATGTTTGGGTGTTGTGGAATGGAAAGTCCAGTGGAAAGAAAAACAATTTCTAATGTAATTGTACATTAGAGTTTTAATGGTTTGCTTTACCTGCTTCAAAATAAATGGCACATTAATTTTTGTAGTCTATTTTGTAATTATGCCTTTGCCCTGTATTGCAGCATAAAATAGAGAGGGCAGAGGGACAAGATCTGACCAGCTCTGATGTAAAGCTATCAGATTGAAACATTAAACACTTCAAGGATGTTGAGGATTTCCAGGATTTTCTGTTCTTAATTCAGATTTCTATCCGCAGATGTTCTTTCTCTGCCTCAAGAAGGCAGCATCCATAACCAAGGACTCTCTATCTGAGACAAGCCCTCTTCCAATTACTACCATCAGGGAGGAGGCACAGGAACATAAAGACCAAACTTATTGTTTTAGGGACAGCTTATTCTTTCCTACCATCACATTTATGAATGATTACCAAATCCATGAACTCCAACCTCACTATTCCAGACATCCCACCCTGCAAAAACTCATTTCAGGGAGGTAGCACCACCAATTTGTGGGAGACTCCCGGAACTTCCGGGAGAGGTGGGAAGTCTGCAATATAGCTCCTTCAGCTAGCCAGCTAGTTTAAATAACGTTCGCTATGCTAATGAACAAGTGACACCTGTTAAACTCACCTCAACATGTCTTTTACAGTCTTAACCCACCATGGGCAATAGGAAAGTCACTGCTGCAAACAGTGCAGCGAGCAACACTGCTATTAATTTTGACCCCTATTAGGCAGGGGTACATTTTAGTATAGTCTGGGGTGACATACATTTTATATTTTCTTTGTTTGCAACACTCTGCCATGGCGCGTTCTCGTTCTCTCTCTCTCGTTCTCCCTCTCTCCAAAAAAATAAATCAATCAATCAATTTCTGGGATATTGTATATAATTTGCAGGCATCAGGATCCACTATCAATATGCAGGAGGCTCCCAGAACTTCCAGGAGAGGTGGGATGTCTGCTATTCCTCTTGTACACTACTTTTTATTTTTTGTGTAACTTGTAGAAATTTGTTATGCCTGCACTGTACTGCTGCCAGAAAATATCAGATTTCACAACTAATTAACATGATTCTGATTCTGTTCTGATAACCGAGTAATATAAATTAAAATCAAAAAGTGCTGGAAACTCTCAGGTCCGACAGCATCAGTGGCAACAGAAACCGAGTCAATGTTTCAGATCAAGGACCATTCATCACAACACACTTCTGATTTTATTTCAGATTTCCAGCACAGTAACTTTTGATTTTCTACTCAGATTCACTGAATTTTCTCTCTAAGCACTGCTTAGCCTGTTGAATGTTTTAAATATTCCAGGAACTGCAGTGCTTTGTATGCGAATTTCAGCATTTCTCTTTCCATCACTGTTCTCATTCATCTCCTTCTACAGTACCTATAAAAAAATATTCCACCCCCCCCCCCCAAAGTTTTCATGTTTTGTTTTACAACATTGAATCATAGTGAATTTAATTTGGCTTTTTTGACATGGTCAACAGAAAAAAAGACTCTTTTGTGTCAAAGTGAAAACAGATCTCTACAAAGTAACCTAAATTAATTAAATATAAAACTAAATGATTGATTGCATAATTACTCCCCCCCCCCCCATATCAGTATTTAGTAGACGCACCAATGGCAGCAACTACAGACTAGAGTGTGTGTGTGGATAGGTCTCTACCAGCTTTGCACATCTGGACACCGCAATTTTTCCCCATTCTTCTTTATAAAACTTCTCAAGCTCTGTCAGATTGCATGGGGATTGACAGTGAACAGACTTTTTCAAGTCCAGCCACAAACTTTCAATTTGACTGAGGTCTGGACTCTGACTTGGCCACTCCAGGACATTAACTTTGTTGTTTTTAAGCTGATCCCGTGTAGCTTTGGCTTTATGCTTGGGTCATTGTCTTGCTGGAAAACAATCCTTCTCCCAAGTTGCACTTCTCTTGCAGACTATATCAGGTTTTCCTCCAGGATTTCCCTGTATTTTGCTGCATTCATTTTACCCTCTACCTTCACAAGCTTTCCAGGGCCGGCTGTAGTGAAGCATCCCCACAGCATGATGCAGCCACTACCATGCTTCACAGTAGGGATGGTGTGTTTTTGATGATGTGCAGTGTTCAACTTATGCCAAACACAGCATTTAGTCTGATGGCCAAAAAGCTCAATTTTTGTTTCATCAGACCGTGGAACCTTTTTCCCCATTGACTTCAGAGTCTCCTGTATCTCCTCTGGCAACCTCTAGCCTTCCCCCCCCCCCCCAAACAGTGGTTTTCTCTTTTCCACTCTCCCATAAAGCTGTGATTGGTGAAGCACCCGGACAATAGTTGTTGTATGCACAGTCTCTCCCATCCCAGCAACTGAAGCTTGTAACTCCTCCAGAGTTGACATAGGTTGCTTGGTGGCCTCCCTCACTAGTCTCCTTCTTGCACGGTCACTCAATTTTTGAGGATGGCCTGCTCCAGGCAGATTTACAGCTGTACCATTTTCTTGATGGCTGACTTAACTGTATTCCAACTGATATTCAGTGATTTCAAAATTTTTTTTATATCCATCTCCTGACTTGTGCTTTTCTTTCTTGGAGTGTTCTTTTGTCTCCATGGTGTAGTTTTTGCCAGGATACTGACTCACCAGCAGTTGGACTTTCCAGATACTCGTGCATTTTAACTCCAATCAATTGAAACTCCTTGACTGCACACAGGTGATCTCCATTTAACTAATTATGTGACTTCTAAAACCAATAGGCTGCATCAGTGATGATTGGGTGTGTCATATTAAAGGAGGTGAATACTTATGCTATCAATTATTTTGTGTTTTATATTTGGAAATTAATTTAGATCACTTTGTTGAGATCTGTTTTGACACAATAGTCTTTTTCTGTTGATCAGTGTCAAAAAAGCAAAATTAAATCCACTGTGATTCAAAGTTGTAAAACAATAAAGCATGAAAACTGCAAGGGAGGTGAATACTTTTTACATAGGAGATTGAGACACAGTGCCTAAGACACAGCAGCAGAGTACCAAGCCATCACCATCTCATCTCAGCCAGCACTCCACCTTTGGTGTTCTTCAGCCTGTCTTATAACATAGACATTCCCTTCATTTTCTCCATCCTCCCCTTTCTCAGCAACTTAAAACCATGTCTGACTTCTAGCTTTTCCTAGTCCTTATGAGAGGTCACCTGAAACGTGAACTTCATTTTTCTCTACCTGATTTACTAAAGGATATCCAGAATTTCCAGTTTGCTCCTATCAATCAGTCACTCAACCATCCGATAAAACATACTGAATCATAAAGTAAGGCAGCAGAGCTTTAGCAAATTGCAAAGAACATGCCAACTGCAGTCTGTGTTGGTGTGTAGGAAGCCATTGAGGGTGCGCTGCTTGTTTTGACCAGAGCTGCTGCTTATTATTTTCAAAAGAACAGGCAGGACCGCTCAGGAATACCAGCAAGATGTCGGTGCAATTGGACACAGTGGCCTATCAGGGGCAACAGAAGGGGCTTTGTCTTTTTTAAATATGAGTGCAGGACAATGCTGGATATTCTGAACTTCAGGTACTTCAAGTCTACCCTATCAGTGAGTTGCTCATTGGCCGAGGAGCTGGAACTTCGTATGGACCGTATTACTGTCTTCTATAGGAAAGCATCGGAGTTGGTGCATGAAAGTGGTGTCCAGTCTAGCTACAATTATCTTGGGCATTTCTGTTGCAATTGCAAGACCCTTTGTGACACTGGAAATGTAAAATGCTGCAAGTGCATTTCCCTTGTTTATTGGTGAGACAGACAGTTGGGAGCTGTGTGGCGTCAACTGCAGTGAGGACTAGGCCTCGGCCTCAAGCTGCAGGCTTGTCTGTTGTAGCAGTCCAGGAGGGGAGATGCCAGAGACAGTGTTGCACAGTGTCCATGCTAGCCCTTCCCATCAGTGCTGCCCTCCAGTGCTTAATCAATGGAATGATAAGCTGGACTGCATGCGTGTGTATAGTCATCGGAGGACTGCTGAAAGCTGCTTGTTCTTGCTGACAACACCCATGGACCATCAAAATACAGTTCATGTCACTCAAGAACCTGGGCTACACATTTTTGTGTGACTGTATGTTTACTGCTTTCTTATATGTGGTATATGTGCCTTGTGCTGTGTATGACTGTTCATACTGTGTTTTGCACCTTGGCCTCAGAGTAACACTGTTTTATTCAGCTGCATTCATGGATGATTGAATGATAATTGTACTTGAACTGTTCCAGCCCAATTACATTACCACTATCCTGGGCTCCTCCCACTACTACCATGTAATACAACATGATTATGCCCCCATTTATCCCACTTCCTCATGTGTTACCGATACCCATGTTTATCAGCTCCACTTATCCAAAAGTACTCCTTACCATGACCAATCTTCTACACATTTTCTCTTACAAAAAAAAGTCCACTTGAATTCTAAATCATATAGATTATAATTTCCCATCAGCTCAGACTTCACGTACCTAAACTAGTTTCTAGTTCTGCACCTCACATTTAATATCAGTGCTGTCAATTACTCGCAACTTATTATCATGTTCACTTTTTAATAAATTTTAAGCACAGGAGGTATGTGGAGAGTACCAAGACAGGAATTTAATTACAGAGACTAAAGGGACTGCAGCTGCTCAAATCTGGAGCAAGATACAAACACATTGGCGATATCTATGTGACTTTCCAATTATCATCGGTAACCCTGGGTCTGTCTCTTTTGGTCCAAAATCTCCATTCCCCAACACCACTCCCATTATCAGCTTTCTCACCATTCACCACATGGTTTCATCTCTCCTTTTCCTGGTTCCATATCAACATCCAGCCTCTGCCTCTTTCCCTCCCCCAGCTGGTTCTATTTACCCACTGCCCACATACTTCCTCTTCTGCACTTCCAGACCCTGCCTCACTCCTTCCTCGCACCTCTGTACTCTGGCTACCTTCCTTCTACTGTCAATTTTGATGCAGGGTCGGAATCGAAAATGTCACCCATTCCTTTGTCTCCATGGACACTGTTTGACCCACTAGTTCCTCCACTACAGATTTAGTACCTCACCTTGTGCATCCCTCTCTCCTCCTTGCCTTTTACAGCTAACATTCATTGGTCCATTATCCAGAATTCCTTTCCTAATCTCCTTCCTTCTTTTAAGATTCACGTTGAAGTTCACCTCTTGGCCAAGACAATTGGTCACCCTTCCTTTTATTCATTTGAGCTCAAGAGATGATTTTCCATATTAAATGGGCTACGTTACTAGTAGACTGATCTTAAAACAACTTCTGCTCTGAACTCATCTTGTGTACCTTGTACAGAAAGTCAGAGCTCTGAGCTTATTATCACCACTGAAATGACAGTACACATACAAGCCTCTGGGAACTTACTGAAGGTTCCTTTTGTTTCTCATGGATTTTTATCTGTTCATTTCCTGAAGCCTGGCTGTCTTTGGCAAGGCCAACATTTATTCCCTGTCCTAACTGATGGTGAGAAGGTGATGGTGGATTGCTTATGTCCCTCTGGTGAAGCACTGCCATTGTACCAGTGTGTAGGAAGTTCCAGGACTGAAACCCAGTTATAGTGAAGGAATAGCAATATCTTGTCATCCTCGCTAGGATGGTGTGTGACAGGAAGGTAATCAACATGTACCAACTTCTCAAACATGATAAAGTCTACAGGTGTTGAAAATTCAAAGCAACACACAAAACTCAGGATGTCAGGGAGCATCTATGCAAATAAATAAACAGTCGATGTTTCGGGCTGAGGCCCTCCTTCAAAGCCTGAGAAAGGGAAGGACGCCAGAATAGAGAGGTGGGGGAAGGGGATGGAGGCTCGCTGGAAGGTGAGAGGTGAAGCCAAGTGGGTGGAAAGGTCAAGGGGTGGAGAAGATGAAATCTGATAGGAGAGGAGGGTGATTTGAAGGAGAAAGGGAAGAAAGAAGGGAGCCAGAGGGAAGTGATAGGTAAAAGAGAAGAGGAGAAAGGTCAGAGTGGGGCCATCCTTCATCATTCTGATGGAGGTCAGAGATTTGAGATCTGCTGTTGCCTAATGCAGTGCATTTTTCAGATGGCATGACTGTAGTCACTGCACTCAATAAAGCTGGGAATAGATGTATCGGTTTGTGGATGAGCTGGCAAGTAAGGGGCTGTTTTGTCCTGCATGTTGTCAAATTTCAAAATCAGAATTTCCTCTCAGCATATGTCATAGATTTTTGTGTTTTGGGGCAGCAGTACAGTGCAATCCATAGAAGTAAAGACTAAAATACAATAAGTATATATACAAAATGTATACATTAAATAAGTAGTCCATTATGCTCCTAACCTGTGCCTCAAAGATACTTGGAAGACTTTGGGATATCAGAAAGTGAAGTTGTATCATTTATATTGAGCATAGACTACACCAATCCGTAACAGCGAGTTGTTAGATCTTGCTGCCCGCAGGCATAGACTGCTCTCATTTTTGAGCAGTTGCAAATGAAATTGATTGGAGTTATGCGTTTAAGGACACATCCACACCCTCTTTTAATGCTGCAATTTAACAGCTTCTATGGAACTTTATTAAACAGACATCATGACACAGTATCTCAACTGTATTAATGCTCAACATCAGTGATGAAACCAGTTTTGGAAATGACTGCATGAATAAATTTTAATAAACCAAAAGAAGCCCATGAATGTTCTTTTTGTGCCCCGATGCAGTCATTCAATTTTCAGTTCAAATATAACATACTAAATACATTTACTTATTTCTCATTTTCAGTGATCTGTGCATCACCAGTACTGTTTCTACTCATTTATTCTTTACTGATCATTACAGCCTACCACATCCTTTTTGGTTATTGATCACCATGAAGCAATGCAGCCATAACTATGCTCAGACAGAACCACGGGGAGATCCAAAAATGAAAAAAAGGGCATTCAGCCTGTATGCTTGTGCCAGATCTATGAAAGCTGGTCATATTCTCTCTCACAGCTCTATCCCTTTCATGCATTATCCACTTCCATTTTGACTGCCAGGACTAAATCTTCCTGTTACCACCCACACCCTTACTTCTCCAGCCTCTTCCAATCCAAGCCTCCCAATCATGTCAGCTTCAAGCAGAAACATTATCACCCTCATAGCTCACTGGACCTATGAGGTTTAGCTCATCTGCAGTTTGGAAATCATGCCCTGTACACCCAAATCCCAATCATTAACATTTATTTCAGAGCAGTGGTTTCTGGTACCAGCCTCTGGAGAACGCTGCTGAGAAAACCATTTCACAAATGCTCCTACATTTTTGTCATTTAGCCAAATTTTCTACCAGGCTGCTACAGCCTCAATTAAAAATTGAAAAATACCCCGATGCAAGCTTGTGACCTAGGTCTCAAAGGACGTTGGTATAATGATATAATTCAGAGTATGATCATGGGTCAATGGCTATTTAGGTTCTGGACCCAACATTACAATATTGAATTGCACAAAAGGCCTTAGGAATTTGATGTGAGCAAAATGGCAGTTCTTACTTTTGGTGTTAAAACTAACTCTGACTACATTTGTTAGTGGGCACCAGTTCCCCAGACCACCTTTGACAGTTGTGAATAGTACTACAATGCTGAACGGAGCATAATAAGGCTTTGAATCCTGATGGGTTTGTAGTGTTCCTAGGCTGGAAATACTGGGAGGCAGTCAGCTAAGTGATTGGGACTTCTGGGGGCAGGCGATTTTGTTTATAGGAGTAGAAGTTATCTGAAGAGTTGGTTTATTTGGAGTCAGTAGGGAGATCAGCATTTTGGGGAATAGGATGAGAGCCAGATCTTGAACAGGAGGGATTTGGAGATCTCATTATCCAAGGCCAGATGGTTCTGCTTGGGGATGGTGTGACTGGAAATCTTTGGATTAGAAGATGAAAAGGGAGATGAATACAGTCAGTTCATGCTCAGAACAACAAATATCACGACATACATCAGTAATATTAAACCTGATTCTGATTCACAGGGGCATAAAAGGAGTCTGTATTGGTGTCTCAGCCAATACCAATCCTTCAATGCACAGAGAAACCCTCATCACATTTTTGTCACTTTGGAAAATATTGTTTGCTCAGATTCCACCTTCACAGTTGGAACATCCTAATATCATGAAAGAAGCCATACAAATGCAAAAATATTTCAGTACACAACAATTACTGGAGGAACTCAGCGGTACGAGCAGCATATGTGGGGGGCAAATACAAGTTCAGCAAGGCAGATGACAGTGTTGGTGGTGGGGAATTAGTTGGATTCATCTCTGTCTCACCACTTCCCCCTCCCTTTCCTATACTGCATCTCCCCTCACAATTCTCAATCACAATGCAGGGTTTGCACCAGAAATATTGACAGTTCCTTTTCTCCTGCAGATGCTGCTCGACTTGCTGAGTTCATCCAACTGATTGTTTGTTACTCTAGATTCCAGCACCTGTAGCCTCTTGTGTCTCAGTTTCTGAAATGCTGTTTTGTAGAGAATTATTTTTCTTTATCTATTTTTCCCTGAGATTACCTCTTCTATTAACACATTCACACCAGGAACCACTTTGAAGAAATTCCCAAAAAAAATTGGATGGATTAACAAAAGGATTGAGTTGGTTTCATTTAGAGGGAACCGGCTGCCATAGCAAAACAAGAATATTAATACACTTAATAAAAGCTGCAGTAGTTTTTTCATGTATGCTATATCCTTTGGTAGAGAAATTGGTAATAAGCAAGTGGGATAAACGTCAGTGGTAGCAACTCCTCTTCAGTTAAGAGATCAAATGTTCGTATCCATTATGACCAAAAGTGAGGGGATTAGTCCCATTGTGAATTATCCAGCACTAGGAGGCGGCAGAGGAAGAGGTCCAGCAATTATTAATACTCTAATCATTGCAGGTCTTGTGTTTATACAAGTTGAAAATAAAACCACAGAACAGCTCTTGGAGTCCCCTGACCCCACCCCCAGAAATGGTTTGTGATACCAGTTCCACAGATCACAGGCAAGTAGATGCATCTTTGGGGCTTGTATGAAGGGATACAAACAAATGGGTGGAAGTCACCCAATGAGGCCACTTCCCTTACCCTCTTCTCAAAAAAAAATAATCAGGGTTTCCCCATGGAAATACTGTCAACTTTGGCAAAGGACTGGGAGTGGTGCCAAGTCGTTGAGCAAGAAGCTGTAAAAAAGAAAAAGAATTTCACAAAGCCAAGAACCTCTCTAAAAATCATCTGAAGTGCTGCTACAATGGTCTTACTTAAATATTCTGTCCAACAGATTTCTATGTTGAAGTTCGCATATGGGTATGCTTATGACTCAGTATTTCCTCAATTCACAATAATTTCGATATAAATACACTGCTCATGGGTAGGTATGTTGCTGGTGTTCAAAATCAAGGAGCAGCAACATTGGGCGTGCTCCTAAATAGCCACTATCCAACACGACAATTCTCAATCTCTTTCCTTTCACCAGCTTTGCCCACTTTGTGGCTTTTCATTAAGTACAATAAACTGAATAATACAAGTTTAAATATCAGGATAAAGACAGGTAAATAACTAACAAATTAGATGGAGGTGACAAATGATCAAAAATTCTGTACAGCATAAATTCTTATGGAAATAACATACAAATTATTTCTTAACTATATATTGTGTAGATTGTGTAAATGCATAGTCTTGGGAAATGTCAGATATCTACCAACAAAGGATTACAAATGGTAATGAATTTCTGAAGTATTAAATATGAGAAAGAAAAATTACCTAGAGCATTAATAAGCAATAAAGAGTAAGGAGGAGTTCATTCTGAAATTGAGCACCATTTCTCAAATTTGGTGTAAATCCAATCTGTGACAATTAGTTATGAACTGCCTATATAATAAAATAGAGAGGCATCAGTGGGTTCTCACAATATAACACATAGGCTATCAATACATTTGCTCTTCTCATTGTCAGTGAACTGACAGTTAAGAGTTCGGTTGAATTCCCTGCCACCATGTGCTGAAAATAACAAACTGGAAGAAAGCATGCAGTGAACCATCTGTCTGTCTAATCCTTGTGGGTGACTTGGGAGAATTCTATCATGCAAATATCTGAGTCTGAAAGAGGAATACGTATACAATTTGATGTTTAAATCTGCATTTTTATTGGATTAGCCTCGGCAGCAATGTACCTTATTCCTTACTTCAAGTAGTGAGCCAATGAAAATGCGTAGCTGCAGAATCAAATAAGCAGAATTGAAATTGGTAAATATTTTTCATCTACCAGCCTCCTCAGTAAGTAGAGCTAGTATTTGGTTCAACACTCTGCTATAGTATTCTCAAAGAACAATAAGATGAAGTACAGGAAGTAGAGAATCTAATGACACAGTACCATGACAATCTTCCCCTCAACTTCACCGAAACAAAGGAACAGATCATCAACTTCGGGGAGAGGCGCAGTACCCATGTTCCTGTTTACGTCAGCAGCACCAAGGTCAAGAGAGCCGAGAACTTCAAATTCCTAGGAATGAACATCACCAACAGACAGCCCTGATCCAACCATGTAAATGCCACAAACAGGAAATCTCACCAGTGCCTCTACCTCCTTAGGAGAGACTCAAGAGATTTGACATATTCCTTTTGACCCATAGTAGTCATACTTTATTGATCCCGGGGGAAATTGGTTTTCATTACAGTTGCACCATAAATAATAGTAATAAAACCATAAATAATTAAATAGTAATATGTAAATTATGCCAGGAAATAAGTCCAGGACCAGCCTATTGGCTCAGGGTGTCTGACCCTCCGAGGGAGGAGTTGTAAAGTTTGATGGCCACAGGCAGGAATGACTTCCTATGACGCTCTGTGCTGCATCTCAGTGGACCCTCACCAATTTTTAAAATCGCTGCCCCATAGAAAACATCCTAGCCAGATGTATCGTGTCTGGTACGGCAGCGGCTCTGCCCGTGACCACAAGAAACTGTGGAGTTGTGGACACAGTTCATCAAGAAAACCAGCCTCCCTTTCATGAATTCTGCCTAAATTTCTTGCTGTCTCAGTAAAGCAGCCAGCATAATCAAAGACCTTCCACCCCGGACATCCTCTCTTCTCCCTTACTCCCAGAAGATACAAAAGCTTGAAAGCACAGACCAACAGAGACTCAAGGCCAGCTTCTGTCCCACGGTTACAAGGCCTGACTGCACTCTCTCCCTCAAACTGTTGTACTTCATTTTGCAGTATTTCAACGCAGTTACAGGGAATTGATCTGCACAAATGAATTATAATCAAAGTTGTATTTGTTATCACAAGTCATGAGATTTATTGTTTTGTGGCAGCAGTACAGTACAATACATAAAAATTACTGTAGGTTACAATAAGAAATAAAACATTTAAATAAACAGTGCAAAGACAGAGCAACATAGTGAAGTAGTGTTCATGGACTCAGAAACCATTCAGGCAATCTAATGGCAAAGAGGAAGAAGCTGTTGCTTCAGGCTCCTGTACCTCCTCTCTGATGGCAGTAATGAGAAGGTGGCATGGCCTGGATGAAGGCCCTTAATGATGGATGCTGCCTTCTTGAAGCACTGCCTTATGAAGGTATCCTCAGTGATGGTAGGCTAGTACCCATGATGGAACTGGATGAGTCTACAACTTTGCGCAGCTTGCTCTGATCCGTTGCATTGGAGGCTCCGCACCGGGTAGTGATGCAACCAGTCAGAATACTCTGCCCAGTACATCTATAGACATTTGCTAATCTTTGGTGAGATACCAGATCTCCTCAAACTCATGCAGTATAGTTGCTGGCATGCCTTCTTTGTGATTACATCAATATATCAGAATGGTATGCAAGACAAGCTTTTCACTGTACCTCAGTACATTTGACAATAAACCAATTTACCAAATAGATGACCTTGAGCATTTATCTCCATGGTAACCATAATTTAACCATGAGAAATATTCCTAATTCTATCAATCCTTCCTGCATCCTCTCTGCAACTTAAGTAACTTGTTTTCTTTCTTTCCTTCCCTATTCTGAGAAAGAATGTTTAAACTGAAATGTCCATTATAGTTCCTTTCCACTGTTACAGACTGTTTCCAGCATTTTTTCCTTTTGCAGCAGATTTGCAGCATCTTATTTAATGTTCATTCTATTAGGATTCAACAATAGCTATCTCATTTGGGTTTCCAACTGGTAAAGGGCAAGAACCCTGACCTCAGCAAGTCAGATAGCAATGAGAGGTAGTTCATAATTAATTTCACCAGACCACTACCCCTATTATCTGCAGTGCAGATGATGTGAAAATCAGATGGATTTTTTAACTCTGCATAGATCAAGCTAACCTAGGTTTACTTTTTAACCTTGTGGTTAAGTAACAATATGTTCTTCCATGAAATAAATTACTTGCTTTGATTTAGTTATTTCAACACTGAGCATGGAGCAAGGGGATAAAAAAAGTACAAAAAATTTGGATGGAAAACACACTTTAAATCAGGCAACCCAAGCTTCACACTAACTGTTCTGGATTGGCACTGCTGATATGCAAATTTTAGTGCCAGCAAGTCAAAATCAGAATTAATATCAGCTTACATTCTTCCAAAAAGCTAACTGCTGTTTTCTTTGGAAAATACCAAAACCAAAGAGGTTCTGACTTGTCAAAATGCAGATATATATATATAGGTCAATAAAATATGAGGTATGGTAACATGAGACATGATGAATCACAACCCCTTTGAAAGCCACAAGTGTTAGTTGCATCAAAGCTTGTTGGAAGTAAGCCTGAAAGTTCCTCACCCAAGAAGTTTTAATCAAGTCTTTAAAAGCTGCCAAAAAGTCATGAGCACGCATACCCTAGTTTCCTTGCTTGATTCAAAATTGCTGAACAGCTTCCGCGTCAGAAATGTGTTAAAACCAGTGAATAGTATCGGCAACCTCAATCAAAGAGCAAATAACGAATCCTGTAATAGCAGAATTACTATTCCATGCCTGGAAAGACACACGTTTCCCCCGCTCCCCCCCCCCCACATAAAGAAAGCATACATCAAATGAGCGGCTCTGTAGATGGCATGATGCCGATGCACTTCAGAGAAAGGTTAAGAATATTTTTCTTATCTGTTCATGAGCGTGTATCCATAGGTGTTCTAATACACCCTAGTGCACAAGGTAAGGGTTGCACCAATGTTCAGTTTTAATCTCTATGCCCTTGTTCCAGGCTATAGTACCAGAGTTTGATACACAGCTCTCATCGCATCTGCGCCACTTCGTAATCTGTTCTGAGATAGAGTTCATGGTATCTGGTAGTCTCAGGCCCAAATGGGTCTATGCTATGGTTGGAGATGGTGTGGGAGGACTTTTAGGACTGTGATAACTGAAGTAGCTCAGAGTCCAAGCATGGAACTTGGGAAATCATGATGGCAATATGGAAAACAACCTTGGACACAGTTGCCGGGTATTGGCCTGACCAGTGAGCTGTAAAAGTTTAATAAAAACATTTGTTACAATTCTTTAATATTGGAATTAGAATTGATTTATTTTTGTCACGTCTACTAACTCACATCGAAAAGCTTTTGCTGACTGGCATTCAGACATATTATTCAATACATAATTACAACAAAGTAGTAAAGAGAAAAGCAGAACAGAGTGGTGTACTGTAATTAAAGAGAAAGTGTAGTGCAGACTAACAAATAAAGTGCAAGGCAGACTGAGATATCAAGAGATCATCGTTTACCATGTAACAGTCAGATAGAAGCTGTTCTTAATCCTGTTGGCACGTGCTTTCATGCTTTTACTACTTCTGCCCAGGTGGGAGAGATCCTCGATTATGCTGGCTGCTTTTTAGAGGCATGGGGAGTGTAGATGGAATCAATGGAAGGGAGGCAGATTTGGACAATGGACTGGCCTGCATTCAAAACTCGTGACAATTGCTTACTGTCTCAGGCAGAGCAGTTGCCAAACCGAGCTGTGATGCATACAGTTCAAAGATTTACCTGGAATAGCACATTTTCTTAGGAGGAAAGATGGCTCAGGCTCAATTTATGTCTACCTAAGTCAGAAGAGCAAGAAGGGAAATAAGAGAAAGAAATAAACATCTTGAATCCTGAGGGGTTTTGTTAAGGAATATGGAAGAATCTAGAACTACAATCCACTGTTTGAAAATAAGAGTTCATTCATTTAAGGTAAAGATGAGGTGAATTTTTCTTCCTGAGGGTTATGAATGTTTGGAATTATATTTCATCAAATGATATTGCAGGCAGAATTGTTGACTGCCTCTAAGGTTGAGGTAAATAGATACTTGATAAGAAAGAGGATGGAAAGTTTCCCAGAAAACAGAAATATAGAATGGAGCTTACAATAGCATAGAACCTTACAGCACATTGCAGGCTCTTCGGCCCACGATGTTGTGCCAACCCTTTAACCGACTCTCATCAGCCACGATCTTATTCAATACTGGAGCAGGGTCAAGGGGCCGAGCCGTCTACGCCAGCTCATAATCTGTACATTTATACGTTTCCAAAAGTAGGCATTTCTGATGTTAAGCAGTTGGTAATAAGGGGGAAAAAATGTCAGATTGTGGTCTCAATAAATTGCCAATGTTCAATGCTCTGCCAGCTGAAATACACAGTACAATAAATTTGTGGAGTCATCTAGCACAGATATAGGACCTTCAACACAACTGGCTCACGTCAACCAAAACGCCAATCAAAGCTAATCTGAACCCTTGTTTGGCCTCTAAACCTTTCCTATGCATGTACCTGTACAAATGCATTCTAAATGTACCTGCTTCCTTCGACAGCTTATTCTATATATGAGCCACCTTTTGGGTGAAAAATCTGCCCCTCAGGTTCCTTCTAAATCCCTTGCCTATCCCCTCTAGCTCTTGAGTTCTTAATTGTAATACAGCATTTTGTCTCTTTTTAATATAGTGGAATTAACTGTAATCATGTATTTCAAATCATAAGTGTTAATGATACCTTAATTCCAATACTAGATGAAATTTGGGAATTTATCCCCAAAATGTCGAATATCTGATGTCAAGTATCATAGACATTACATGATTCCCCATATCAAACAGAGGATGATAGACAAATCTTCTTTGTTAAACTTTAGTAGAATTCTACTGCACTGTTGGAGACACAAAGGGGCTGCTGATGCTGGAACCTCGAGCAAACGACAAACTGCTAGAAAAACAGCCATTCTGTGTAGAGACAAAGGTCCAATTGATGTTTTAAGATAAGAGACTAAAGGAGCCAGGTGAGAGAGGAGAATGCGAATGGTGAGGTGGTAGACGGGGAAAGGGAGGAGTTGAAGAAGAGAGAAGGCAGCATAGAAAGTGTGAGTTATTGTAAAATTCAATGTTCATACCATTTGGTTGCAGTCTATCCAAGTAGAATATCCTGCACTGATCTTCAGTTTGCATTTGGCCTCACCCTGGCGGTGGAGAAGGCCCAGATCAAACAGGTTGGTGTGGCAACAAGGAGAGGAGTTAAAATAGCTTGCAAATAAAGGCAATGCCTAGTCTATGTTTAAGCAGCAAAGATGCATACATCAGGATGCTCCTTACTGATTACAGCTCGTCATTTAACACTGTGATCCCCTCAAAACTAATCAGTAAGCTCCAAGAACTGGGCGTCAACAGCCCCTTGCACAATTAGATCTTAGGTGTCCTCACTTGTAGATCCCAGTCAGTTCAGATTGGCAAAAACATCACCTCCACAATCTTTATCAGTGCAGGAGAACTGCAGGGATGTGTACTTAACCCCTTGCTCTACACCTATGTACGAGTGCCAACGCCATACACAACTTTGCTGACGACATCACTGTTGTGGGCTGTATCAAAGGGAATAATGAATCAGCATTCAGGAGGGAGATTGAAAACTTGGCTGAGTGGTGTCATAACAACAACCTCTCACTCAATGTAAGACCAACAAGGAACTGATTGTAGACAACAGAAGGTCCACAAGCCAGTATTCATCAGAGGTTCAGAGGTGGAGAGGGTCAGTAACTTTAAATTCCTGGATGTCACTATCGCTGAAGACCTGTCCTGGATTCATCATATAAATATAATTGCGAAGAAAGCTCAACAGCACCTCTACTTCCTCAGGAGTGTGTGGAGGTTCGGCATGTCATTGAAAACCTTGACAAACTTCAATAGATGTGTGGTGGAAAGTGTGCTGACTGGCTGCATTACAGCCTGGTATGGCAACGCCAGTGCCTTTGAGTGGAAAATCCTACAAAAGGTAGTTGATTCGGCCCAGTACATCACAGGTAAAACTCTCCCAATCACTGGGCACATCTACACAAAATATTGCCATAGAAAAGCATCATCCATCAAAGATCCTCACCACCCAGGCTGGTGGCGCAATAGCATCAGTGCCGGACTCTGGAGTGAAGGCTCCCGAATTCGAATCCAAGTCAGGCCACCCCCCCCCCCGCGCACGCTTATCATCCATGCCGGGTTGAGCATCGAGCTAGACACTCGGCCTCGTAAAAAAAAGGGTCGAGTCAAGAACATTCATATCGTGACTGGGTTAATCCGAAAGGAGACCTGTCCTGACACCACACGCCAGACAAGAATGGCTGACTGTCTGGTGCGACACACTAAAAAAAACTCAGGCCATCTTTTCTGACTGCTGAAGTCAAATAGAAGGTACAGGTGCCTCAGGACTCTCACCACCAGCTTCAAGAATAGTTACTACTCCTCGAGCATCAGGCTCTTGAAGAAAAGGGGATAACTACACTCATTTAAGGACTCGTTATATTGCTATTTCATGCTAGTTATTTATTGCCATTTGTTTATATCTGCATTTGCACAGTTTGTTTACAGTTCCTGATGTTGACAGTTACAGTCTATAGATTGGCTAAGTATGCCTGCAGAAAAAAAAATCTCAGGGTTGTATGTGGTGACATGCATGTACTTTGATAATAAATTTTTACTTCAAACTTTAATTCAATTATGTAGGGGAGCCCAAATGCAGTAGACAAGTTTGGAGGTCATGCATGTGACTATTACTTGACTTCTGAAGATGCTGCCTGGCATAATTAGTCCTCCAGCAGTTTGCTTTCTGCTATAATTCTCTTTGTGTTCTCTTTGAAGTTTACTGTGGCTTGGATGCAGTATTTTTCACCTCTAAATGAAAACTATTTTTAGTTTTGCACTCCAAAACTCTCAGACCTTAGTTCAGCAATTTTAGTACAGGTATTCTTCAAATATTTTGAACTGAGGCTTGCTCCGCCTACTACAATTGTCCAGCAGCAAACTGAAATTATTCAAAGGTGAACAGAGCATGTGTCACTAAACCCATTGACTGATCACTCATTGTCATTTATGGCATTAGAGGTGTGAAAATAGCTACTGCAGCCACTTACGTAACAATCAGAATTCATCCTGTGTCAAGCACTTCAAGAATTGGCTGAGAAGCACGAAGTTGGCCTTTATAAATAGGGCTCTCTTCAGAATGGTACAGATTTACAGCAGCTGTTACAAACTAAGCTGTTCCCTTGGAAAATTATAGCTGTGCATTATTATAGCTGCAAATTATAGTTTGTTAGCTACAAAATAACACAATCCTTAACCTCAGCTTAATTCTGATTAAACACCCAGTTTCTTTGTGGTTTTAATAAAAACTCATCAAAAAACCCTACACTTATCTGTTTATAAGTATTGAGCAGTTAGATGTAAAATACTATGACTAGCTCTCAGCAGATTGGTCACAAGGTGACACCTTCCTGTAAACCAAACTACTGAAATGTTTCTCACCTTCTATTCCTGCCAGACGCTCCATCCCATTGTGCACACACATGCTATGAAATCTGTCTCCACAGACATCAAGCATACATGCCATGTTGTATTCTCCATCATGTGCCAGATACTCATTAGACAGTAGTTACTCTCAGCTCACACATGCAAGTTGTACACGTGTAATGAGAACAGCTAGTTTAAGCTTGGTGTTACAAAACAGTAACAGAATCTTCAGGCACAGCTGACTTTACATCCCATGCTTCATTCTCCACAATGGCAACTACACTTTGAAACTAGTCATCATCCCCTCATTGGAAAATTTCTTTAATTGAACACCACAGGGTCCAAAACCTAAGGCACACAAGGTCCTGTTGTGCGAGTACGAAATACACAAATTAGGCTGGGACGGGACCTCTACACTGACCCCATTAAATATTGCAGGGTGAAAGAAGGGAGATACTTATTATTTGAATGTAACTGGTAGAAGCTCAGGCAGTTGCAGGAGGGCCTTAGTGGCAACGTATACTGAAGAGGCCACGAATCACCATAGTCAAGTACACAGATCTCCAACATTCTCTCTTCCCCCCCCTTTCCACCAGGCAGAAGACATAAAAGCCCAAGAGCACGTACCACCATGGCTCAAGGACAGCTTCTATCTCATTGTTATCAGACTCTTGAATTAGGGTTGCCAACTGTCCCGTATATTGGGTTAAATTGGTTTATCCCATACGGGACTGCCCTTATCCCGTATTTCCCCCGCTAAGGTAGAGCATTCCTATGAAACAGTTCGTAAGCTGAAATGGCGTAAAGTGAAGAAGCAATTACCATTAAATTATATGGGAAAATTTTTGAGTATTCCCAGACCCAAAAATAGCCTACCAAATAACACATAAAACCTAAAATAACACTAACATATAATAAAAGCAGTATCGGGAAGATTAATCCAAAACCGATTTGTAGAGAGAGAAAAAAAAATCGGCACGTACACGCATGCGCACACAGGTGCCCACGCAAGGCCTCATGGCCATGGTAGTCTTTCTCGGGGTAAACACAAGTGTCCCATATTTGACTGCTACTTTTGTCCCTTATTTGGGAGTGAGAAAGTAGGCAATCCTATCTTGAATGGACCTTTTGTAGGGCAAAATGGAATCTTGGCCTCTGTGTTCTTACACTTTGTTTATCTGCATTATCTTTCTCTGCAGAGTTCACACTTGCTACTGGTTTTTATTAACCTTTTTCTACCACAATGCACTGCAATGCTTTGATCTGTATGAAGAGTGTGCAGGACAAGGCTTTCATTATATCTTCATATCTGTGACAATAATAAATCAATAACAATACAAACTGGAAAAACAACAGCTTCTCAGACCATGGTGTCCGAATATTGTAAGCCATGGTCTCTGAGCCTACCCATTTCTGATAGCCCATTACAACAGGCATACTAACACATGAAAAGCGCCTTAAAAACTTTGCAAATGAGAACTCCTTACACAGCGAACTTAGGCCTGCTGTTTCATCTCTGCATCAGTCCTAAGACTTCAAGAGTCAAGTGGAAACTCTGCTGTTTCCCATCCGTGGGAAGTAATGAACTATTGCTGTCATCCACACACCTGGATCTGCTATTTCATCATTTCTAGGAGAGCACAGACAATTGATTTTAACTCAAAGGTAACTGTTCCCTTATTTTAATATGAAAAGGAACAAATGTTGGTGGTTATTCCAAGAAAGAGTGCAGCTTTCATCACAACAAGGTTTGGGCATGGCTGTCCAAGCTATGGAGCTGGTTGATTTAGAGGCAGAAGCAGTCAAAAAGTATTTCAAGAAGATAATGAGAAGTCAAAGAATGAGGCAGACATTGATTTTGGCGGTGGAAAATGATTAAATGATAGAGAAATTGTTGGTAAGATTCAGGCAGATGATCTGAGGATGGGAGATTATTGGTCAAATTCAGCAGAAGAACATGAGAGCATTGGGGTAACGACAGAAAATCACTGAGGATAGGGTAGGAGTGGGAGTGTTTGGGGAGAACTGGAATATGATTGATAGGATCAAACGATATGGCGGCTTGAATATTGGGTTGACAGGAAGGGTGAAACAACTGATCCAAAGAATTTAAATACTTCTAACTAAGAGAGGATAAATGCTTGGCCATTTCAGCATGGGCTGGATAAGATTGGATTAACAGAGAGATAGGAGCCAGCTTTCCTATTCAGACCTGCTTCAGTTCATTACTTAGCCAGCAAAATGAGTGTTGTACACAGTTTGACATCACTGCACATATTTGCAGCCCCTGTGCATGTGTGTGTCAGATGCACTATGGACCTGGAACTAATTATAAGCAGTATCCCATCAAGACACAAAGTGCATAGTAGCATATAAGAATTGGTTTCACTGTTCCATCTGGGCAATACGTGTCAACTGGAATAGAAATTAAATACAATTCACAAGATATAAAATTAAACAGGTCAGGTTCTGACACTTCTTCAAATGATATTTTCAAAGTCTGCCCAAAGAACATGTCCAAGATATGAATGTAGCTTAAAAATTGTATCTTTAATAAAAGAGATGGTAACAAAGTAAAAAATCAGATGATATGCAAAAATGAGTATCCTTCAACTAGCATCTGACTTTTGGCTCAAAATTTAATTAAGCATAAAAAGACATTCAACAACAGGAAATACGAATTTTATATGGCAACGTTCAGCAACTGCAGACATTAATCATGAAACAGTATGTGATCAACCTCAAGGAAAATGATCAAACTGATTTGTGAAACTTCCTCTCCATTATAAATGCAATCCAAATTTCATGTTCACAGTTTTTGAAAACGTCGAAGTCCTTCTGTTGCTAATGGCAGCTGAATGATCAGCTCCACTCAATTACCGGCTCAGCAGTGCAAAAGAAAACACTCCCCACCATTAGTGACTGTCTTCAGCAACACAGACTCATGAAAATACAATGGATTTGAGAAATTGAATGGCTGAAAAACCACAATGGTGTACAGAGTACCAGTTGCCATCGAAACATACATCAAAAACGAAAACAACAGGAATTCTGCAGATGCTGGAAATTCAAGCAACACACATAAAAGTTGCTGGTGAACGCAGCAGGCCAGGCAGCATCTCTAGGAAGAGGCGCAGTCGACGTTTCAGGCCCAGACCCTTCGTCAGAACTAACTGAAGGAAGAGTGAGTAAGGGATTTGAAAGTTGGAGGGGGAGGGGGAGATCCAAAATGATAATAGGAGAAGACAGGAGGGGGAGGTGTTGTTCCTCCAACCTGAGTGTGGCTTCATCTTTACAGTAGAGGAGGCCGTGGATAGACATGTCAGAATGGGAATGGGATGTGGAATTAAAATGTGTGGCCACTGGGACATCCTGCTTTCTCTGGCGAACAGAGCGTAGGTGTTCAGCAAAGCGGTCTCCCAGTCTGTGTTGGGTCTCGCCAATTTATAAAAGGCCACATCGGGAGCACTGGACGCAGTATATCACCCCAGCCGACTCACAGGTGAAGTGTTGCCTCACCTGGAAGGACTGTTTGGCACCATTCAGGGCCCCAAACAGTTCTTCTAGGTGAGGCCCACCATTCAGGGCCCTAAACAGTTCTTCCAGGTGAGGCCCACAATTCAGGGCCCTAAACAGTCCTTCCAGGTGAGGAAACACTTCACCTGTGAGTCGGCTGGGGTGATATACTGCGTCCGGTGCTCCCGATGTGGCCTTTTATATATTGGCGAGACCCGACGCAGACTGAGAGACCGCTTTGCTGAACACCTACGCTCTGTCCGCCAGAGAAAGCAGGGTCTCCCAGTGGCCACACATTTTAATTCCACATCCCATTCTCATTCTGACATGTCTATCCACGGCCTCCTCTACTGTAAAGATGAAGCCACACTCAGGTTGGAGGAACAACACCTTATATTCCGCCTGGGTAGCCTCCAACCTGATGGCATGAACATCAACCTCTCTAACTTCTGCTAATGCCCCACCTCCCCCTCGTACCCCATCTATTACTTATTTTTATACACACATTCTTTCTCTCACTCTCCTTTTTCTCCCTTTGTATATACCTCTTGCCCATCTTCTGGGTCCCCCCCCCCCCCCGTCTTTCTTCCCGGACCTCCTGTTCCATGATCCTCTCGTATCCCTTTTGCCAATCACCTGTCCAGCTCTTGGCTCTATCCCTCCCCCTCCTGTCTTCTCCTATCATTTTGGATCTCCCCCTCCCCCTCCCACTTTCAAATCCCTTACTCACTCTTCCTTCAGTTAGTCCTGACGAAGGGTCTCGGCCTGAAACGTCGACTGCACCTCTTCTTAGAGATGCTGCCTGGCCTGCTGCGTTCACCAGCAATTTTTATGTGTGTTGCTTATCTAAAACGAAATACAAATACGAGCAATCTCAAATGAGCAGATAAAAGATGATTTCCACTAAAAATAACAAAAACTACCACTGAACTCTGTAGTAATGATTCCCGCCTGGTGAATGCGTCCAGGCATGCCCACTTTATTGAGGTTCCTTCTGAGCAAAGTGGTTGAAAATGCCGCAGAAGATAACTGCTTCTTTGCATTTGGGGTAAGTATGGATTCATATTTATCAATGAAATGAAATGAAATTGAAGAAATGAAGAACTCTATAAAATCTATATTTATTCCCTATGCTGCAGAATGAACTCTGCAACACAGGCACTGGATAAAAGTTTTGATCTGAAGCAAATGATGGGAATACCTCAGCACTTTCCCCTCTTATTTGCGCTGATTATTTACTTTTTAATATATACTTACTGTAATCTAGTTTTTATTTTAGTATTACGTATTCCCCATGTACAGCTGCCACAAAACAACAGATTTCACGACATATTAAATTTCATGCTATTAAACCCAATTCTAATTCTGAAAAAGCATCAAGAGAGAAATGCATTTATATATACTTTTCATAAACTCAGGATGTCCAGGCAACATTAGACAGTAACATATTGTATGAACTGCTTTCACTATCATGAAGTACATGCCTGTCCATTTTCAGCATACTGGATAGAATAGCTGAGGGATGAGGCCCCCTTGACCCAGCATCTTGTTGGCAAACATGCAGTCGCTGGAGAACAAAACTGACCACCTGAGGGCAAGATTGCTACGTCAGAGGGAAATGAGGGACTGGTGTATTTTATGTCTCCCAGTATGCAAGATGCAGACATCCCACCTCTCCCGGGAGTTCTGGGAGTCTCCCACATATCGGTAGCGGCTCCCTGATGCCAGCAAATTATATACGATATCCCAGAAATCAATTTGG